>NW_026610438.1:0-50000 GCF_029499605.1 Hyla sarda | reverse complement strand
TATATATTATACACACACCTAGCCTCCTGTACATATATATATATATATATATTATACACACACCTAACCTCCTGTACATATATATATATATATATATTATACACACACCTAACCTCCTGTACATATATATATATATATATTATACACACACCTAACCTCCTGTATATATATATATATTATACACACACCTAACCTCCTGTACATATATATATATATATATTATACACACACCTAGCCTCCTGTACATATATATATATATTATACACACACCTAACCTCCTGTATATATATATATATATATATATTATACACACACCTAACCTCCTGTACATATATATATATATTATACACACACCTAACCTCCTGTACATATATATATATATATATTATACACACACCTAACCTCCTGTACATATATATATATATATTATACACACACCTAACCTCCTGTACATATATATATATATATATATATTATACACACACCTAACCTCCTGTATATATATATATATATATATTATACACACACCTAACCTCCTGTACATATATATATATATATTATACACACACCTAGCCTCCTGTACATATATATATATATATTATACACACACCTAACCTCCTGTACATATATATATATATATTATACACACACCTAGCCTCCTGTACATATATATATATATATTATACACACACCTAACCTCCTGTACATATATATATATATATATATATATTATACACACACCTAACCTCCTGTATATATATATATATATTATACACACACCTAACCTCCTGTACATATATATATATATATTATACACACACCTAACCTCCTGTGTATGTGTGTATATATATATATATATACACACACACTTAATATGTACACACTTAAAATTGTGTAAATAAATATTGTTTTTATTATATTTTTATATATATTTGAGTGCGGACACGTGGGGCGTTAATGCTGCAGATTGGTGCAAATAAAAATAACTAAATTCCAATATAATACATTTCACATACGTATAAAAACAGATTTACTGCAGATTCTGAAATATATATAAAAACATGTAGCGTTTCCATAACAACCTGGACCCGTCACATTTCTGCGCCATAATAATCTGCAGCGTATACGCCCCATGTCTCACCTACAGTGGTCTCCAAGCCGTGTGCCTCCAGTATGCACGCAGTCTCGTCATGCTGGGAGTTGTAGTGTTGCACCAGCTGGAGGGCCACAGTCTGGAGACCACTGATCTGCACCTTCACATACATGAATAAAGCCAGACCGGAGTCTATGAAGATGGCGGCGGCGAAGAATGGCGGATCATTTATTACGATGCAAATGAAATAATAATCATAAATAATAATAAAGTCACCGTCTGGTTGTAGAAAATGTTTATTTTAGCGCAGTTTATAATACAGCCGCTGAATGGTCGGAATCACAGCAAGACCCCCCCATATAAATCTGTAAAGAGACGGCAAGCAAGAAAAACCGCCACGAGAGGCGAGAAATCAAAGTTTATTCTACAATAACGCGGTCACTATACATTCTGTTCATGGCGGAGAGCGAAGGGGCGGGGCCACTGAGGAGACGCACCGCGCAGGCTCGCTTTATGGCACTGGCAGGAAAAAAGGTGACAGAATCCGAGTCCCACCAATCAGCACGCCAGGAAACCATACAGGGGGTCGTCTGCGCCAATCTTATTGTGTTTGATTCTAGAAGTTTGTGAGACATAAAAGACGAAAAGAACAAAAATATAAAAGAAAAAAAAATAGATAAATCTCCCGGACGCCAAACAATCAAACGACAGCGAAATAAATACAGAAATGCCCCAAAACAATGGCGCCAAATATAATAAATAATGACCCATCCCCCAATCTTCTTTATATAAATAAAGTTATGGGATGAAGTGAGGAGGTGCACAGCAGCTGACGCCCCCTCCTGGAGGAACCTTAGAACATGACTGGGGATCGTATAAGACGTCACTAAAGGTCATACTCCATCCTAGAGAAGATGGTGGTCACCGCTAGAGAGGGAGGGGGGTATGGGAGGGGTCACCGCTAGAGAGGGAGGGGGGTATAGGAGGGGTCACCGCTAGAGAGGGAGGGGGGATGGGAGGGGTCACCGCTAGAGAGGGAGGGGGGGATGGGAGGGGTCACCGCTAGAGAGGGAGGGGGGGATGGGAGGGGTCACCGCTAGAGAGGGAGGGGGGATGGGAGGGGTCACCGCTAGAGAGGGAGGGGGGATGGGAGGGGTCACCGCTAGAGAGGGAGGGGGTATGGGAGGGGTCACCGCTAGAGAGGGAGGGGGTATGGGAGGGGTCACCGCTAGAGAGGGAGGGGGTATGGGAGGGGTCACCGCTAGTGAGGGAGGGGGGGATGGGAGGGGTCACCGCTAGAGAGGGAGGGGGGGATGGGAGGGGTCACCGCTAGAGAGGGAGGGGGGATGGGAGGGGGATGGGAAGGGTCACCGCTAGAGAGGGGGGGGGATGGGAGGGGTCACCGCTAGAGAGGGAGGGGGATGGGATTGGTCACTGCTAGAGAGGGAGGGGGGATGGGAGGGGTCAACGCTAGAGAGGGAGGGGGATGGGAGGGGTGACCGCTAGAGAGGGAGGGGGATGGGAGGCGTCACCGCTAGTGAGGGAGGGGAGGAGTCACCGCTAGTGAGGGAGGGGGGATGGGAGGGGTCACCGCTAGAGAGGGAGGGGGGTATGGGAGGGGTCACCGCTAGAGAGGGAGGGGGGTATGGGAGGGGTCACCGCTAGAGAGGGAGGGGGGTATGGGAGGGGTCACCGCTAGAGAGGGAGGGGGGGATGGGAGGGGTCACCGCTAGAGAGGGAGGGGGGATGGGAGGGGTCACCGCTAGAGAGGGAGGGGGGATGGGAGGGGTCACTGCTAGAGAGGGAGGGGTCACCGCTAGAGAGGGAGGGGGGATGGGAGGGGTCACCGCTAGAGAGGGAGGGGTCACCGCTAGAAAGGGAGGGGGGATGGGAGGGGTCACCGCTAGAGAGGGAGGGGGGATGGGAGGGGTCACCGCTAGAGAGGGAGGGGGGATGGGAGGGGTCACCGCTAGAGAGGGAGGGGGGATGGGAGGGGTCACCGCTAGAGAGGGAGGGGGGATGGGAGGGGTCACCGCTAGAGAGGGAGGGGGGATGGGAGGGGTCACCGCTAGAGAGGGAGGGGGGGATGGGAGGGGTCACCGCTAGAGAGGGAGAGAGGATGGGAGGGGTCACCGCTAGAGAGGGAGAGGGGATGGGAGGGGTCACCGCTAGAGAGGGAGGGGGGTATGGGAGGGGTCACCGCTAGAGAGGGAGGGGGGTATGGGAGGGGTCACCGCTAGAGAGGGAGGGGGGTATGGGAGGGGTCACCGCTAGAGAGGGAGGGGGGTATGGGAGGGGTCACCGCTAGAGAGGGAGGGGGGTATGGGAGGGGTCACCGCTAGAGAGGGAGGGGGGTATGGGAGGGGTCACCGCTAGAGAGGGAGGGGGGTATGGGAGGGGTCACCGCTAGAGAGGGAGGGGGGTATGGGAGGGGTCACCGCTAGAGAGGGAGGGGGATGGGAGGGGTCACCGCTAGAGAGGGAGGGGGGATGGGAGGGGTCATCGCTAGAGAGGGAGGGGTCACCGCTAGAGAGGGAGGGGGGATGGGAGGGGTCACCGCTAGAGAGGGAGGGGGGATGGGAGGGGTCACCGCTAGAGAGGGAGGGGGGATGGGAGGGGTCACCGCTAGAGAGGGAGGGGGGATGGGAGGGGTCACCGCTAGAGAGGGAGGGGGGATGGGAGGGGTCACCGCTAGAGAGGGAGGGGGTATGGGAGGGGGATGGGAAGGGTCACCGCTAGAGAGGGGGGGGGGAAGGGAGGGGTCACCGCTAGAGAGGGAGGGGGACGGGATTGGTCACCGCTAGATAGGGAGGGGGGATGGGAGGGGTCAATGCTAGAGAGGGAGGGGGGATGGGAGGGGTCAATGCTAGAGAGGGAGGGGGGATGGGAGGGGTCACCGCTAGAGAGGGAGGGGAGGAGGGGAGGCGTCACCGCTAGTGAGGGAGGGGAGGAGTCACCGCTAGTGAGGGAGGGGTCACCTCTAGAGAGGGAGGGGGGATGGGAGGGGTCACCGCTAGAGAGGGAGGGGGATGGGAGGGGTCACCGCTAGAGAGGGAGGGGGGATGGGAGGGGTCACCGCTAGAGAGGGAGGGGGGATGGGAGGGGTCACCGCTAGAGAGGGAGGGGGGATGGGAGGGGTCACCGCTAGAGAGGGAGGGGGGATGGGAGGGGTCACCGCTAGAGAGGGAGGGGGGGATGGGAGGGGTCACCGCTAGAGAGGGAGAGAGGATGGGAGAGGTCACCGCTAGAGAGGGAGGGGGGTATGGGAGGGGTCACCGCTAGAGAGGGAGGGGGGTATGGGAGGGGTCACCGCTAGAGAGGGAGGGGGGTATGGGAGGGGTCACCGCTAGAGAGGGAGGGGGGTATGGGAGGGGTCACCGCTAGAGAGGGAGGGGGGTATGGGAGGGGTCACCGCTAGAGAGGGAGGGGGGTATGGGAGGGGTCACCGCTAGAGAGGGAGGGGGGATGGGAGGGGTCATCGCTAGAGAGGGAGGGGGGATGGGAGGGGTCACCGCTAGAGAGGGAGGGGGGATGGGAGGGGTCACCGCTAGAGAGGGAGGGGGGATGGGAGGGGTCACCGCTAGAGAGGGAGGGGGGGATGGGAGGGGTCACCGCTAGAGAGGGAGGGGGGATGGGAGGGGTCACCGCTAGAGAGGGAGGGGGTATGGGAGGGGTCACCGCTAGAGAGGGAGGGGGTATGGGAGGGGGATGGGAAGGGTCACCGCTAGAGAGGGGGGGGGGAAGGGAGGGGTCACCGCTAGAGAGGGAGGGGGACGGGATTGGTCACCGCTAGATAGGGAGGGGGGATGGGAGGGGTCAATGCTAGAGAGGGAGGGGGGATGGGAGGGGTCAATGCTAGAGAGGGAGGGGGGATGGGAGGGGTCACCGCTAGAGAGGGAGGGGAGGATGGGAGGCGTCACCGCTAGTGAGGGAGGGGAGGAGTCACCGCTAGTGAGGGAGGGGTCACCTCTAGAGAGGGAGGGGGGATGGGAGGGGTCACCGCTAGAGAGGGAGGGGGATGGGAGGGGTCACCGCTAGAGAGGGAGGGGGGTATGGGAGGGGTCACCGCTAGAGAGGGAGGGGGGATGGGAGGGGTCACCGCTAGAGAGGGAGGGGGGTATGGGAGGGGTCACCGCTAGAGAGGGAGGGGTCACCGCTAGAAAGGGAGGGGGATGGCAGGGGTCACCGCTAGAGAGGGAGGGGGATGGGAAGGGTCACCGCTAGAGAAGGGGGAGGATGGGATTGGTCACCGCTAGAGAGGGAGGGGGGATGGGAGAGGTCACCGCTAGAGAGGGAGGGGAGGATGGGAGGCGTCACCGCTAGTGAGGGAGGGGAGGAGTCACCGCTAGTGAGGGAGGGGGGATGGGAGGGGTCCCCGCTAGAGAGGGAGGGGTCACCGCTAGTGAGGGAGGGGGGATGGGAGGGGTCCCCGCTAGAGAGGGAGGGGTCACCGCTAGAGAGGGGGGGGGATGGGAGGGGTCACCGCTAGAGAGGGGGGGATGGGAGGGTTCACCGCTAGAGAGGGAGGGGTCACCACTAGAGAGGGAGGAGGATGGGAGGGGTCACCACTAGAGAGGGAGGGGGATGGGAAGGGTCACCGCTAGAAAGGGAGGGGGGATGGGAGGGGTCACCACTAGAGAGGGAGGGGGATGGGAGGGGTCACTGCTAGAGAGGGAGGGGGTATGGGAGGGGTCACCGCTAGAGAGGGAGGGGGTATGGGAGGGGTCACCGCTAGAGAAGGAGGGGGGATGGGAGGGGTCACCGCTAGAGAGGGAGGGGGTATGGGAGGGGTCACCGCTAGAGAAGGAGGGGGGATGGGAGGGGTCACCGCTAGAGAAGGAGGGGGGATGGGATTGGTCACCGCTAGAGAGGGAGGGGGATGGGAGAGGACACCGCTAGAGAGGGAGGGGGATGGGAGGGGTCACCGCTAGAGAGGGAGGGGGGTATGGGAGGGGTCACCGCTAGAGAGGGAGGGGGGTATGGGAGGGGTCACCGCTAGAGAGGGAGGGGGGTGGGAAGGGTCACCGCTAGAGAAGGGGGAGGATGGGATTGGTCACCGCTAGAGAGGGAGGGGGGATGGGAGGCGTCACCGCTAGTGAGGGAGGGGAGGAGTCACCGCTAGTGAGGGAGGGGGGATGGGAGGGGTCAGCGCTAGAGAGGGAGGGGGGATGGGAGGGGTCACCGCTAGAGAGGGAGGGGGATGGGAGGGGTCAAGGCTAGAGAGGGAGAGAGGATGGGAGGGGTCACCGCTAGAGAGGGAGGGGTCACCGCTAGAGAGGGAGGGGGGATGGGAGGGGTCACCGCTAGAGAGGGAGGGGGGATGGGAAGGGTCACCGCTAGAGAGGGAGGGGGGATGGGAAGGGTCACCGCTAGAGAGGGAGGGGGGATGGGAGGGGTCACCGCTAGAGAGGGAGGAGGATGGGAGGGGTCACCGCTAGTGAGGGAGGAGGATTGGGGGGGGGGGGGGGGTCAATGCTACAATGAGTGGTTGCTAGGGATACACTGCCTAACAACCAGAGTTCTTGTCAGACATAATTGCTGAGCTGGACAGGAAGGGGAGAAAACCTCTGCAGAGGAGAAGCGTTGCAGCCCATGGCAACCAATCAGATCACTTATTTTAAAAAGGCCTCTGAATTAGAAGTGATCTGATTGGTTGCTATGGGGAACGGCCCCCCCCCCCCCTTCCTCTGCACAGGCTGTGATTTTATTCACCATCTCTGGGGTCGTCTGATAAACATCATGGGAGGTGGAGGACCCCTTTATAAATAAAACTCGACATCCGTAAGATCCGTCCATCTTATGAGAGGAGCCATGGGGGCCCCATCTCCTATAGAAGGGGGATCCTGGACTTTGTGGCCCTCACATATGGAAAAGATCATAGAAGGGTCCGAGATACCTCATCCTAAAGTAATGGAGAACCTGGGAGGGGGCCACACAAGGGGCACTAATGGGGGGGATGACTTATGGGGGGGGGGGGGAGACTAATGGGGGGGATGACTTTTGGGGGGGGGGGGGGGAGACTAATGGGGGGGTGGGACTAAGTTAAGGGGAGACTAACTGGTGAAGCCCTTGTGGACAGCCCACCCCCTCCCATATAGCAGAGCGGCCCGTCAGATCTCCCTTCTGGCAGAATATGGCTTTAAATGTGCAATTTTAGAGATTTTTTTATTTCAAGATTCAGAAGGAATCCAAAACAGCCCCGAGCCGAGAATAAAAACCGTCCCTCAACAAACACCCTGAGTCCGTCACGTATAAGAGACCCACCCCCAGGTCCATCACCTATAAGAGACCCACCTCCAGGTCCGTCACCAGGCCCCACCCCCAGGTCCATCACCTATAAGAGACCCACCCCCAGGTCAGTCACCTATAAGAGACCCACCCCCAGGTCCATCACCTATAAGAGACCCACCCCCAGGTCCGTCACGTATAAGAGACCCACCCCCAGGTCCATCACCTATAAGAGACCCACCCCCCCAGGTCCGTCACCAGGTCCCACCCCCAGGTCCATCACCTATAAGAGACCCACCCCCAGGTCCGTCACCTATAAGAGACCCACGCCCAGGTCCGTCACCTATAAGAGACCCACGCCCAGGTCCGTCACCAGGACCCACCCCCAGGTCCATCACCTATAAGAGACCCACCCCCAGGTCCGTCACGTATAAGAGACCCACCCCCAGGTCCATCACCTATAAGAGACCCACGCCCAGGTCCATCACCTATAAGAGACCCACGCCCAGGTCAGTCACCTATAAGAGACCCACCCCCAGGTCCATCACCTATAAGAGACCCACACTCAGGTCAGTCACCTATAAGAGACCCACCCCCAGGTCCGTCACCTATAAGAGACCCACCCTCAGGTCCGTCACCTATAAGAGACCCACGTAAATGTGTGCATCTATGTATGACTGAGGTATACACATCCCTCAGTGCACACTATAAAACACCTGTGACTATGGGGATGTGGATATATAGTGGATCCTGGGCCGATGTCGGGGATGTGGATATATAGTGAATCCTGGGCCGATCTCAGGGGATGTGGATATATAGTGGATCCTGGGCCAATCTTAGTATTGTGGATATATAGTGGATCCTGGGCCTATCTTAGTATTGTGGATATATAGTGGATCCTGGGCCAATCTTAGTATTGTGGATATATAGTGGATCCTGGGCCAATCTTAGTATTGTGGATATATAGTGGATCCTGGGCCTATCTTAGGGATGCGGATATATAGTGTACCCTGGGCCAATCTTGGGGTTGTGGATATATAGTGGATCCTGGGCAAATCTTAGTATTGTGGATATATAGTGGATCCTGGGCCTATCTTAGTATTGTGGATATATAGTGGATCCTGGGCCTATCTTAGTATTGTGGATATATAGTGGATCCTGGGCCTATTTTAGGGATGCGGATATATAGTGGATCCTGGGCCTATCTTAGGGATGCGGATATATAGTGGATCCTGGGCCTATCTTAGGGTTGTGGATATATAGTGGATCCTGGGCCAATCTTAGTATTGTGGATATATAGTGGATCCTGGGCCTATCTTAGGGATGCGGATATATAGTGGACCCTGGGCCGATCTTAGGATTGTGGATATATAGTGGATCCTGGGTCGATCTTAGGGTTGTGGATATATAGTGGATCCTGGTCCGATCTGGGGATGTGGATATATAGTGGATCCTGGGCTGGTCTCGGGGTTGTGGATATATAGTGGATCCTGGGCTGATGTCGGGGTTGTGGATATATAGTGGATCCTGGGCTGATGTCGGGGTTGTGGATATATAGTGGATCCTGGGCCGATCTTTGGGTTGTGGATATATAGTGGATCCTAGGCTGGTCTCTGGGTTGTGGATATACAGCGGATCCTGAGCAGATCTTGGGGTTGTGGATATATAGTGGATCCTGGGCTGATGTCGGGGTTGTGGATATATAGTGGATCCTGGGCCGGTCTCGGGGTTGTGGATATATAGTGGATCCTGGGCCGGTCTCGGGGTTGTGGATATATAGTGGATCCTGGGCCGATCTTTGGGTTGTGGATATATAGTGGATCCTAGGCTGGTCTCGGGGTTGTGGATATATAGTGGATCCTGGGCTGATCTTAGGGTTGTGGATATATAGTGGATCCTGGGCCGATGTCGGGGTTGTGGATTATATAGTGGATCCTGGGCCGATGTCGGGGTTGTGGATTATATAGTGGATCCTGGGCCGATGTCGGGGTTGTGGATATATAGTGGATCCTGGGCCGATGTCGGGGTTGTGGATATATAGTGGATCCTGGGCTGATGTCGGGGTTGTGGATATATAGTGGATCCTGGGCAGATCTTGGGGTTGTGGATATATAGTGGATCCTGGGCTGATGTCGGGGTTGTGGATATATAGTGGGTCCTGGGCCGATCTTAGGGTTGTGGATATATAGTGGATCCTGGGCCGATGTCGGGGTTGTGGATATATAGTGGATCAGGGGCCGATGTCGGGGTTGTGGATATATAGTGGATCCTGGGCTGATGTCGGGTTGTGGATATATAGTGGATCCTGGGCTGATGTCGGGGTTGTGGATATATAGTGGATCCTGGGCCGATCTTAGGGTTTTGGATATATAGTGGATCCTGGGCCGATGTCGGGGTTGTGGATATATAGTGGATCCTGGGCCGATTTTGGGGATGTGGATATATAGTGGATCCTGGGCCGATGTCGGGGTTGTGGATATATAGTGGATCCTGGGCCGATTTTGGGGATGTGGATATATAGTGGATCTTGGGGTTGTAGATATATAGTGGATCCTAGGCTGGTCTCAGGGTTGTGGATATATAGTGGATCCTGGGCCGATCTTGGGGTTGTAGATACATAGTGGATCCTAGGCTGGTCTCAGGGTTGTGGATATATAGCGGATCCTGGGCCGATCTTGGGTCATATCTTCTCCCATCACATCCAAGGTCACACAAGATGCTGTGGTTTCCTCCATTCTGGGTGGGTGACCTCATAGCTCTGTACATCACTGATGCCTTATGGGGGGAGAAGTATATAAACAGACTTTCCCACAACGCACTGCTCCGGAACCCAGGATCTCAGCACTTTGGATGTGACTGAAGGAAAAAAGACCCAACGTAGCCCAAGATGGATGACACAAAATTAGTTATCGTAGGTTCACATGCAAAAACCATGCGAAAAATAATACAAAACGCCCCTAAAAAGTGCAGATCCACCTCCCATTGACTTCAATAGGACATGTTAAAAAAAAAAATAGCGCAACAGTTTGGAGTTTTTTTTTGCCCCTTGGTGTTTACATAGACTTCAGATAGGACAAAACAGTGACAAAAGCAGTAACAGTCCCTGATGTCCCACGACACGGGCGGAGGAAGCAATATCCCCACCCCGGACCCTCCCCCACAGACCTCGAAAATAAAGTCTCCGTACACCCCATAAAAACTGGTATAAAATGTCCACGGCGGTAGAGAACTTCTTTATGTTCAGTAATTACAGATAGACTTTGGCAAATGTCTGCTCTGAAAACGACAGCGACAGGAGGAGAAAAATAAAAAAAAACTTCAGCGAGTCACACCAGGATAGCCCAGGCGCCGGCGTGACCTCCAGTCCCTGCTTTACATTACAGCGTAGATCCCTCCAGCAACTCAATGGACTGAGGGAGGAATCCAAAAGACCTAGAAAATCAATTCCGGTGTTAAAAAAAAAAAAAAAAAAAAAAAAAAAGTGAACAGAAATTTTCCAAGAAAATGGTGGAAACATAAAATAAATAAAATAGTAAAAGCGGAAAGATAAAGGGCGAAAGTTCTTCAAAGCAGCGGTGGCCGTGTCTGTGCCCCTCACACAGTGGAGATCATTGTCCCATTGCTGCTGTGAAATAAAAAAAAAGAGCAAAAAGAGGAAACTGCCGAGATGTACAATAAATAAATAAATATATATATATATAGTGAAGGACGACATCACCAGACGATGGAGCAGACGCTGCAGTATCTCTTATATACGGGATCCAAACGACAACAGACACACAGGAAAACTATATAGAGAAAAAAATATATATAAAAATACAGGATAGATGGGAGAGGAGCTCCTCGGGGGCCGGCTCTGTCCTTCCGAGTCACATGGTCTATTCCAGCACAACCCACAAGGATCACTACGCAGCCTCATTACTTCTCAGAGCAGTTTACAGCATTTTATTTAGGGTGTATTCACACGACACTGCAAGAAATCCACCGGGCGGCGGAAAATACGCTGCACATGCACAGCGTATATCCCACCGCCCGGCTTTCTCACAGTGTCATCTCCGCTGCGCATGCGCTGTGTGGGATCCTAAAGACATTTTTTGTTTCGGGTTTGCACCACAAACAGAAAATCCAAAGCCATCATCTCCGCACGCCCCGCAGCCACCAGAGGGGGCAACTCTTTGGTACTTACACCCCCTTACTATGACATTTACCCAAAATGAATGACCAAACAGGCACAGAGGACCTGCCGGATTGGTTGTCTCTCCTCGCTCGTACCGTTTTATGCATAAAAAAAGAAAATTATGAAAACAATCAACATTGAAGCCGATGAGTCCTGCGCATTAGAAAACCGGCTCACGGACAGTTTCCGGGCATTTAGTTTTTATTTTTATTATTTTTTTTATCATTTCTTTTTAAAAAATAAAAAAAGGACATTTTTTTTAAACTGCACAAAATAAAACAAATCGGAAAGTAAGTAAAATAAACAAAAACAGCAAAACGGGTCATCAAAAGATCTTAGAATTTCCTGGAATCGACTGATTCGGCCCCAGAGTTTCAGCTTTAGTTGTTAAGACTTTTCAGAGTGTCTACACCGCCCCCCCATGGCCATAAAAGATACTGCAGGTGACGGACAGATAAAACATGCAGCACTACACGGATGAGACAATACAAAGAGGGAGGGGAGGGCGCCATACCTGTTTGTGGGACGCGCTGCCCCGTAGTCATCTAAACCCTAAAAGGGGAGGGGAAAAAAACAACATTCAGAATTAGTGACAGGTTCCTATTCCTTTAATTATAGGAGGCGGGGTTAATCACTGATAATTAGCATATTAACGCAGAGGGCAGAGGGCTGCGCGGCAGAGCCGTCTGTGCGGGAGGGCTGTGCGGCAGAGCCGTCTGTGCGGGTGGGCTGCACGGCACAGCCGTCTGTGCGGGAGGGCTGCGCGGCAGAGCCGTCTGTGCGGGAGGGTTGCGCGGCAGAGCCGTCTGTGCGGGAGGGCAATGATGATGATCTAGGAGAAGCAGCAGGGACATTGCGGAGGCAGAATGTTGTCAGATGTGAGAACTTCCACCAGAAATCCTACCTAAGGCTCCGGCCGCCGAGCAGCTTTACCCCGGATTATAAGCTTATTACAGGCAGATCCGCCATGATGAAGGCAGAGAATCGAGGCTGGAGGAGGGGCGGTTGACTGGAAGCTCCATACTGTGGCCCTCAGCAAAACTACAGACGGGCATCAACTTTATCACTAATTGTACACAGCAGGCAGGGTCCGGTAAGAGGAGGCACAGCAGGGTCCGGTAAGCGGAGGCACAGCAGGGTCCGGTAAGCGGAGGCACAGCAGGGTCCGGTAAGAGGAGGCACAGCAGGGTCCGGTAAGAGGAGGCACAGCAGGGTCCGGTAAGAGGAGGCACAGCAGGGTCCGGTAAGAGGAGGCACAGCAGGGTCCGGTAAGAGGAGGCACAGCAGGGTCCGGTAAGAGGAGGCACAGCAGGGTCCGGTAAGAGGAGGCACAGCAGGGTCCGGTAAGAGGAGGCACAGCAGGGTCCGGTAAGAGGAGGCACAGCAGGGTCCGGTAAGAGGAGGCACAGCAGGGTCCGGTAAGCGGAGGCACAGCAGGGTCCGGTAAGCGGAGGCACAGCAGGGTCCGGTAAGCGGAGGCACAGCAGGGTCCGGTAAGCGGAGGCACAGCAGGGTCCATTAAGCGGAGGCACAGCAGGGTCCGGTAAGCGGAGGCACAGCAGGGTCCATTAAGCGGAGGCACAGCAGGGTCCGGTAAGCGGAGGCACAGCAGGGTCCGGTAAGCGGAGGCACAGCAGGGTCCGGAAAGCGGAGGCACAGCAGGGTCCGGAAAGCGGAGGCACAGCAGGGTACGGTAAGCGGAGGCACAGCAGGGTACGGTAAGCGGAGGCACAGCAGGGTACGGTAAGCGGAGGCACAGCAGGGTCCGGTAAGAGGAGGACCATCGACCGCTGACAAGGGAGGAAGAGGCCACTTTCCTATGCTGGGGTGAGTCTCCCACCTCATTGTTCTGCTCGACAGGACCGAGCCATTACAGAGTGGGGGAGATTTCTGGTGGAAGTTATGGTGGAGCTCAGTCCACTGCAGTAGAGCTGAATGTTTGAGTCTCCTTTGTGCCCGGATCGTATTGTTTATGGGTCTCACGTCTGGGTAAATGAAGGGTGAGTGGACCCATGAACCTACGATACAGTCACCGCCGGGGTACAAAGAGCCGCGACCTCAAACAGTGAAGGTCAGGAGCCAAGCGGAGGAGCCCCACACGAGACCAACTTACGGGTGAAGACCTCCTACAAGGTTTGTACAGTCCAGGTGACTGTGGGCACAGAAAGCTGGCGCTCTTGTTTATTGTGTACCCGTAGGGCACTAAGTATGCCTATAAATAAGGAACACACATGGCTATGGAGAGCAGCGAGGAAGGACACACAGGGTTAACGTCTATAAACATTCTGCACATTACTTCATTACAACAAGAAAATACAGCGCCGCCCCCTGCATCAGGTCATTTGCGGTAATACAATTCTGCTCCATTAACTTCAATAGAACAGAAGGTCCTCAGTGATCTATCCTGGTGTCATATACATTAGATGATCACAGGTAATATACAGAGGTGTAGAAGGTCCTCAGTGATCTATCCTGGTGTCATATACATTAGATGATCACAGGTAATATACAGAGGTGTAGAAGGTCCTCAGTGATCTATCCTGGTGTCATATACATTAGATGATCAGGTAATATACAGGAGGTGTAGAAGGTCCTCAGTGATCTATCCTGGTGTCATATACATTAGATGATCACAGGTAATATACAGGAGGTGTAGAAGGTCCTCAGTGATCTATCCTGGTGTCATACATTAGATGATCACAGGTAATATACAGAGGTGTAGAAGATCCTCAGTGATCTATCCTGGTGTCATATACATTAGATGATCACAGGTAATATACAGAGGTGTAGAAGGTCCTCAGTGATCTATCCTGGTGTCATATACATTAGATGATCACAGGTAATATACAGGAGGTGTAGAAGGTCCTCAGTGATCTATCCTGGTGTCATATACATTAGATGATCACAGGTAATATACAGAGGTGTAGAAGGTCCTCAGTGATCTATCCTGGTGTCATATACATTAGATGATCACAGGTAATATACAGAGGTGTAGAAGGTCCTCAGTGATCTATCCTGGTGTCATATACATTAGATGATCAGGTAATATACAGAGGTGTAGAAGGTCCTCAGTGATCTATCCTGGTGTCATATACATTAGATGATCAGGTAATATACAGGAGGTGTAGAAGGTCCTCAGTGATCTATCCTGGTGTCATATACATTAGATGATCAGGTAATATACAGGAGGTGTAGAAGGTCCTCAGTGATCTATCCTGGTGTCATATACATTAGATGATCACAGGTAATATACAGAGGTGTAGAAGGTCCTCAGTGATCTATCCTGGTGTCATATACATTAGATGATCACAGGTAATATACAGAGGTGTAGAAGGTCCTCAGTGATCTATCCTGGTGTCATATACATTAGATGATCAGGTAATATACAGAGGTGTAGAAGGTCCTCAGTGATCTATCCTGGTGTCATATACATTAGATGATCAGGTAATATACAGGAGGTGTAGAAGGTCCTCAGTGATCTATCCTGGTGTCATATACATTAGATGATCACAGGTAATATACAGAGGTGTAGAAGGTCCTCAGTGATCTATCCTGGTGTCATATACATTAGATGATCAGGTAATATACAGAGGTGTAGAAGGTCCTCAGTGATCTATCCTGGTGTCATATACATTAGATGATCACAGGTAATATACAGGAGGTGTAGAAGGTCCTCAGTGATCTATCCTGGTGTCATATACATTAGATGATCACAGGTAATATACAGAGGTGTAGAAGGTCCTCAGTGATCTATCCTGGTGTCATATACATTAGATGATCAGGTGAAGGTCCTCAGTGATCTATCCTGGTGTCATATACATTAGATGATCACAGGTAATATACAGAGGTGTAGAAGGTCCTCAGTGATCTATCCTGGTGTCATATACATTAGATGATCACAGGTAATATACAGAGGTGTAGAAGGTCCTCAGTGATCTATCCTGGTGTCATATACATTAGATGATCAGGTAATATACAGAGGTGTAGAAGGTCCTCAGTGATCTATCCTGGTGTCATATACATTAGATGATCAGGTAATATACAGAGGTGTAGAAGGTCCTCAGTGATCTATCCTGGTGTCATATACATTAGATGATCAGGTAATATACAGAGGTGTAGAAGGTCCTCAGTGATCTATCCTGGTGTCATATACATTAGATGATCAGGTAATATACAGGAGGTGTAGAAGGTCCTCAGTGATCTATCCTGGTGTCATATACATTAGATGATCAGGTAATATACAGAGGTGTAGAAGGTCCTCAGTGATCTATCCTGGTGTCATATACATTAGATGATCACAGGTAATATACAGAGGTGTAGAAGGTCCTCAGTGATCTATCCTGGTGTCATATACATTAGATGATCACAGGTAATATACAGAGGTGTAGAAGGTCCTCAGTGATCTATCCTGGTGTCATATACATTAGATGATCAGGTAATATACAGAGGTGTAGAAGGTCCTCAGTGATCTATCCTGGTGTCATATACATTAGATGATCACAGGTAATATACAGAGGTGTAGAAGGTCCTCAGTGATCTATCCTGGTGTCATATACATTAGATGATCAGGTAATATACAGAGGTGTAGAAGGTCCTCAGTGATCTATCCTGGTGTCATATACATTAGATGATCAGGTAATATACAGAGGTGTAGAAGGTCCTCAGTGATCTATCCTGGTGTCATATACATTAGATGATCAGGTAATATACAGAGGTGTAGAAGGTCCTCAGTGATCTATCCTGGTGTCATATACATTAGATGATCACAGGTAATATACAGAGGTGTAGAAGGTCCTCAGTGATCTATCCTGGTGTCATATACATTAGATGATCACAGGTAATATACAGAGGTGTAGAAGGTCCTCAGTGATCTATCCTGGTGTCATATACATTAGATGATCACAGGTAATATACAGAGGTGTAGAAGGTCCTCAGTGATCTATCCTGGTGTCATATACATTAGATGATCACAGGTAATATACAGAGGTGTAGAAGGTCCTCAGTGATCTATCCTGGTGTCATATACATTAGATGATCACAGGTAATATACAGGAGGTGTAGAAGGTCCTCAGTGATCTATCCTGGTGTCATATACATTAGATGATCACAGGTAATATACAGGAGGTGTAGAAGGTCCTCAGTGATCTATCCTGGTGTCATATACATTAGATGATCACAGGTAATATACAGAGGTGTAGAAGGTCCTCAGTGATCTATCCTGGTGTCATATACATTAGATGATCAGGTAATATACAGAGGTGTAGAAGGTCCTCAGTGATCTATCCTGGTGTCATATACATTAGATGATCACAGGTAATATACAGAGGTGTAGAAGGTCCTCAGTGATCTATCCTGGTGTCATATACATTAGATGATCACAGGTAATATACAGAGGTGTAGAAGGTCCTCAGTGATCTATCCTGGTGTCATATACATTAGATGATCACAGGTAATATACAGAGGTGTAGAAGGTCCTCAGTGATCTATCCTGGTGTCATATACATTAGATGATCACAGGTAATATACAGAGGTGTAGAAGGTCCTCAGTGATCTATCCTGGTGTCATATACATTAGATGATCACAGGTAATATACAGAGGTGTAGAAGGTCCTCAGTGATCTATCCTGGTGTCATATACATTAGATGATCACAGGTAATATACAGAGGTGTAGAAGGTCCTCAGTGATCTATCCTGGTGTCATATACATTAGATGATCACAGGTAATATACAGAGGTGTAGAAGGTCCTCAGTGATCTATCCTGGTGTCATATACATTAGATGATCACAGGTAATATACAGAGGTGTAGAAGGTCCTCAGTGATCTATCCTGGTGTCATATACATTAGATGATCACAGGTAATATACAGAGGTGTAGAAGGTCCTCAGTGATCTATCCTGGTGTCATATACATTAGATGATCACAGGTAATATACAGAGGTGTAGAAGGTCCTCAGTGATCTATCCTGGTGTCATATACATTAGATGATCACAGGTAATATACAGAGGTGTAGAAGGTCCTCAGTGATCTATCCTGGTGTCATATACATTAGATGATCAGGTAATATACAGAGGTGTAGAAGGTCCTCAGTGATCTATCCTGGTGTCATATACATTAGATGATCACAGGTAATATACAGAGGTGTAGAAGGTCCTCAGTGATCTATCCTGGTGTCATATACATTAGATGATCACAGGTAATATACAGAGGTGTAGAAGGTCCTCAGTGATCTATCCTGGTGTCATATACATTAGATGATCACAGGTAATATACAGAGGTGTAGAAGGTCCTCAGTGATCTATCCTGGTGTCATATACATTAGATGATCACAGGTAATATACAGAGGTGTAGAAGGTCCTCAGTGATCTATCCTGGTGTCATATACATTAGATGATCACAGGTAATATACAGAGGTGTAGAAGGTCCTCAGTGATCTATCCTGGTGTCATATACATTAGATGATCACAGGTAATATACAGAGGTGTAGAAGGTCCTCAGTGATCTATCCTGGTGTCATATACATTAGATGATCACAGGTAATATACAGAGGTGTAGAAGGTCCTCAGTGATCTATCCTGGTGTCATATACATTAGATGATCACAGGTAATATACAGAGGTGTAGAAGGTCCTCAGTGATCTATCCTGGTGTCATATACATTAGATGATCACAGGTAATATACAGAGGTGTAGAAGGTCCTCAGTGATCTATCCTGGTGTCATATACATTAGATGATCACAGGTAATATACAGAGGTGTAGAAGGTCCTCAGTGATCTATCCTGGTGTCATATACATTAGATGATCCAGGTAATATACAGAGGTGTAGAAGGTCCTCAGTGATCTATCCTGGTGTCATATACATTAGATGATCAGGTAATATACAGAGGTGTAGAAGGTCCTCAGTGATCTATCCTGGTGTCATATACATTAGATGATCAGGTAATATACAGGAGGTGTAGAAGGTCCTCAGTGATCTATCCTGGTGTCATATACATTAGATGATCAGGTAATATACAGAGGTGTAGAAGGTCCTCAGTGATCTATCCTGGTGTCATATACATTAGATGATCAGGTAATATACAGAGGTGTAGAAGGTCCTCAGTGATCTATCCTGGTGTCATATACATTAGATGATCAGGTAATATACAGAGGTGTAGAAGGTCCTCAGTGATCTATCCTGGTGTCATATACATTAGATGATCACAGGTAATATACAGAGGTGTAGAAGGTCCTCAGTGATCTATCCTGGTGTCATATACATTAGATGATCACAGGTAATATACAGAGGTGTAGAAGGTCCTCAGTGATCTATCCTGGTGTCATATACATTAGATGATCACAGGTAATATACAGAGGTGTAGAAGGTCCTCAGTGATCTATCCTGGTGTCATATACATTAGATGATCACAGGTAATATACAGAGGTGTAGAAGGTCCTCAGTGATCTATCCTGGTGTCATATACATTAGATGATCACAGGTAATATACAGAGGTGTAGAAGGTCCTCAGTGATCTATCCTGGTGTCATATACATTAGATGATCACAGGTAATATACAGAGGTGTAGAAGGTCCTCAGTGATCTATCCTGGTGTCATATACATTAGATGATCAAGGTAATATACAGAGGTGTAGAAGGTCCTCAGTGATCTATCCTGGTGTCATATACATTAGATGATCACAGGTAATATACAGAGGTGTAGAAGGTCCTCAGTGATCTATCCTGGTGTCATATACATTAGATGATCACAGGTAATATACAGAGGTGTAGAAGGTCCTCAGTGATCTATCCTGGTGTCATATACATTAGATGATCATCAGGTAATATACAGAGGTGTAGAAGGTCCTCAGTGATCTATCCTGGTGTCATATACATTAGATGATCACAGGTAATATACAGAGGTGTAGAAGGTCCTCAGTGATCTATCCTGGTGTCATATACATTAGATGATCAGGTAATATACAGAGGTGTAGAAGGTCCTCAGTGATCTATCCTGGTGTCATATACATTAGATGATCACAGGTAATATACAGAGGTGTAGAAGGTCCTCAGTGATCTATCCTGGTGTCATATACATTAGATGATCAGGTAATATACAGAGGTGTAGAAGGTCCTCAGTGATCTATCCTGGTGTCATATACATTAGATGATCACAGGTAATATACAGAGGTGTAGAAGGTCCTCAGTGATCTATCCTGGTGTCATATACATTAGATGATCAGGTAATATACAGAGGTGTAGAAGGTCCTCAGTGATCTATCCTGGTGTCATATACATTAGATGATCACAGGTAATATACAGAGGTGTAGAAGGTCCTCAGTGATCTATCCTGGTGTCATATACATTAGATGATCACAGGTAATATACAGGAGGTGTAGAAGGTCCTCAGTGATCTATCCTGGTGTCATATACATTAGATGATCAGGTAATATACAGAGGTGTAGAAGGTCCTCAGTGATCTATCCTGGTGTCATATACATTAGATGATCACAGGTAATATACAGGAGGTGTAGAAGGTCCTCAGTGATCTATCCTGGTGTCATATACATTAGATGATCAGGTAATATACAGAGGTGTAGAAGGTCCTCAGTGATCTATCCTGGTGTCATATACATTAGATGATCACAGGTAATATACAGAGGTGTAGAAGGTCCTCAGTGATCTATCCTGGTGTCATATACATTAGATGATCACAGGTAATATACAGAGGTGTAGAAGGTCCTCAGTGATCTATCCTGGTGTCATATACATTAGATGATCACAGGTAATATACAGAGGTGTAGAAGGTCCTCAGTGATCTATCCTGGTGTCATATACATTAGATGATCAGGTAATATACAGGAGGTGTAGAAGGTCCTCAGTGATCTATCCTGGTGTCATATACATTAGATGATCACAGGTAATATACAGAGGTGTAGAAGGTCCTCAGTGATCTATCCTGGTGTCATATACATTAGATGATCACAGGTAATATACAGAGGTGTAGAAGGTCCTCAGTGATCTATCCTGGTGTCATATACATTAGATGATCAGGTAATATACAGAGGTGTAGAAGGTCCTCAGTGATCTATCCTGGTGTCATATACATTAGATGATCACAGGTAATATACAGAGGTGTAGAAGGTCCTCAGTGATCTATCCTGGTGTCATATACATTAGATGATCACAGGTAATATACAGAGGTGTAGAAGGTCCTCAGTGATCTATCCTGGTGTCATATACATTAGATGATCACAGGTAATATACAGGAGGTGTAGAAGGTCCTCAGTGATCTATCCTGGTGTCATATACATTAGATGATCACAGGTAATATACAGGAGGTGTAGAAGGTCCTCAGTGATCTATCCTGGTGTCATATACATTAGATGATCACAGGTAATATACAGAGGTGTAGAAGGTCCTCAGTGATCTATCCTGGTGTCATATACATTAGATGATCACAGGTAATATACAGAGGTGTAGAAGGTCCTCAGTGATCTATCCTGGTGTCATATACATTAGATGATCAGGTAATATACAGAGGTGTAGAAGGTCCTCAGTGATCTATCCTGGTGTCATATACATTAGATGATCACAGGTAATATACAGAGGTGTAGAAGGTCCTCAGTGATCTATCCTGGTGTCATATACATTAGATGATCACAGGTAATATACAGAGGTGTAGAAGGTCCTCAGTGATCTATCCTGGTGTCATATACATTAGATGATCACAGGTAATATACAGAGGTGTAGAAGGTCCTCAGTGATCTATCCTGGTGTCATATACATTAGATGATCACAGGTAATATACAGAGGTGTAGAAGGTCCTCAGTGATCTATCCTGGTGTCATATACATTAGATGATCAGGTAATATACAGAGGTGTAGAAGGTCCTCAGTGATCTATCCTGGTGTCATATACATTAGATGATCACAGGTAATATACAGAGGTGTAGAAGGTCCTCAGTGATCTATCCTGGTGTCATATACATTAGATGATCACAGGTAATATACAGAGGTGTAGAAGGTCCTCAGTGATCTATCCTGGTGTCATATACATTAGATGATCACAGGTAATATACAGAGGTGTAGAAGGTCCTCAGTGATCTATCCTGGTGTCATATACATTAGATGATCAGGTAATATACAGAGGTGTAGAAGGTCCTCAGTGATCTATCCTGGTGTCATATACATTAGATGATCAGGTAATATACAGAGGTGTAGAAGGTCCTCAGTGATCTATCCTGGTGTCATATACATTAGATGATCACAGGTAATATACAGAGGTGTAGAAGGTCCTCAGTGATCTATCCTGGTGTCATATACATTAGATGATCACAGGTAATATACAGAGGTGTAGAAGGTCCTCAGTGATCTATCCTGGTGTCATATACATTAGATGATCACAGGTAATATACAGAGGTGTAGAAGGTCCTCAGTGATCTATCCTGGTGTCATATACATTAGATGATCACAGGTAATATACAGAGGTGTAGAAGGTCCTCAGTGATCTATCCTGGTGTCATATACATTAGATGATCACAGGTAATATACAGGAGGTGTAGAAGGTCCTCAGTGATCTATCCTGGTGTCATATACATTAGATGATCACAGGTAATATACAGGAGGTGTAGAAGGTCCTCAGTGATCTATCCTGGTGTCATATACATTAGATGATCACAGGTAATATACAGAGGTGTAGAAGGTCCTCAGTGATCTATCCTGGTGTCATATACATTAGATGATCACAGGTAATATACGTGTAGGAAGAGTCCTCAGTGATCTATCCTGGTGTCATATACATTAGATGATCAGGTAATATACAGAGGTGTAGAAGGTCCTCAGTGATCTATCCTGGTGTCATATACATTAGATGATCAGGTAATATACAGGAGGTGTAGAAGGTCCTCAGTGATCTATCCTGGTGTCATATACATTAGATGATCACAGGTAATATACAGAGGTGTAGAAGGTCCTCAGTGATCTATCCTGGTGTCATATACATTAGATGATCACAGGTAATATACAGAGGTGTAGAAGGTCCTCAGTGATCTATCCTGGTGTCATATACATTAGATGATCAGGTAATATACAGAGGTGTAGAAGGTCCTCAGTGATCTATCCTGGTGTCATATACATTAGATGATCACAGGTAATATACAGGAGGTGTAGAAGGTCCTCAGTGATCTATCCTGGTGTCATATACATTAGATGATCAGGTAATATACAGGAGGTGTAGAAGGTCCTCAGTGATCTATCCTGGTGTCATATACATTAGATGATCACAGGTAATATACAGAGGTGTAGAAGGTCCTCAGTGATCTATCCTGGTGTCATATACATTAGATGATCAGGTAATATACAGAGGTGTAGAAGGTCCTCAGTGATCTATCCTGGTGTCATATACATTAGATGATCACAGGTAATATACAGGAGGTGTAGAAGGTCCTCAGTGATCTATCCTGGTGTCATATACATTAGATGATCACAGGTAATATACAGAGGTGTAGAAGGTCCTCAGTGATCTATCCTGGTGTCATATACATTAGATGATCAGGTAATATACAGGAGGTGTAGAAGGTCCTCAGTGATCTATCCTGGTGTCATATACATTAGATGATCACAGGTAATATACAGAGGTGTAGAAGGTCCTCAGTGATCTATCCTGGTGTCATATACATTAGATGATCACAGGTAATATACAGAGGTGTAGAAGGTCCTCAGTGATCTATCCTGGTGTCATACATTAGATGATCACAGGTAATATACAGAGGTGTAGAAGGTCCTCAGTGATCTATCCTGGTGTCATATACATTAGATGATCAGGTAATATACAGAGGTGTAGAAGGTCCTCAGTGATCTATCCTGGTGTCATATACATTAGATGATCAGGTAATATACAGAGTGTAGAAGGTCCTCAGTGATCTATCCTGGTGTCATATACATTAGATGATCACAGGTAATATACAGAGGTGTAGAAGGTCCTCAGTGATCTATCCTGGTGTCATATACATTAGATGATCACAGGTAATATACAGAGGTGTAGAAGGTCCTCAGTGATCTATCCTGGTGTCATATACATTAGATGATCAGGTAATATACAGAGGTGTAGAAGGTCCTCAGTGATCTATCCTGGTGTCATATACATTAGATGATCACAGGTAATATACAGAGGTGTAGAAGGTCCTCAGTGATCTATCCTGGTGTCATATACATTAGATGATCAGGTAATATACAGAGGTGTAGAAGGTCCTCAGTGATCTATCCTGGTGTCATATACATTAGATGATCAGGTAATATACAGAGGTGTAGAAGGTCCTCAGTGATCTATCCTGGTGTCATATACATTAGATGATCACAGGTAATATACAGAGGTGTAGAAGGTCCTCAGTGATCTATCCTGGTGTCATATACATTAGATGATCAGGTAATATACAGAGGTGTAGAAGGTCCTCAGTGATCTATCCTGGTGTCATATACATTAGATGATCAGGTAATATACAGGAGGTGTAGAAGGTCCTCAGTGATCTATCCTGGTGTCATATACATTAGATGATCACAGGTAATATACAGAGGTGTAGAAGGTCCTCAGTGATCTATCCTGGTGTCATATACATTAGATGATCACAGGTAATATACAGAGGTGTAGAAGGTCCTCAGTGATCTATCCTGGTGTCATATACATTAGATGATCACAGGTAATATACAGAGGTGTAGAAGGTCCTCAGTGATCTATCCTGGTGTCATATACATTAGATGATCAGGTAATATACAGAGGTGTAGAAGGTCCTCAGTGATCTATCCTGGTGTCATATACATTAGATGATCACAGGTAATATACAGAGGTGTAGAAGGTCCTCAGTGATCTATCCTGGTGTCATATACATTAGATGATCACAGGTAATATACAGAGGTGTAGAAGGTCCTCAGTGATCTATCCTGGTGTCATATACATTAGATGATCACAGGTAATATACAGAGGTGTAGAAGGTCCTCAGTGATCTATCCTGGTGTCATATACATTAGATGATCACAGGTAATATACAGGAGGTGTAGAAGGTCCTCAGTGATCTATCCTGGTGTCATATACATTAGATGATCACAGGTAATATACAGAGGTGTAGAAGGTCCTCAGTGATCTATCCTGGTGTCATATACATTAGATGATCACAGGTAATATACAGAGGTGTAGAAGGTCCTCAGTGATCTATCCTGGTGTCATATACATTAGATGATCACAGGTAATATACAGAGGTGTAGAAGGTCCTCAGTGATCTATCCTGGTGTCATATACATTAGATGATCACAGGTAATATACAGAGGTGTAGAAGGTCCTCAGTGATCTATCCTGGTGTCATATACATTAGATGATCACAGGTAATATACAGAGGTGTAGAAGGTCCTCAGTGATCTATCCTGGTGTCATATACATTAGATGATCACAGGTAATATACAGGAGGTGTAGAAGGTCCTCAGTGATCTATCCTGGTGTCATATACATTAGATGATCAGGTAATATACAGAGGGTGTAGAAGGTCCTCAGTGATCTATCCTGGTGTCATATACATTAGATGATCACAGGTAATATACAGAGGTGTAGAAGGTCCTCAGTGATCTATCCTGGTGTCATATACATTAGATGATCAGGTAATATACAGGAGGTGTAGAAGGTCCTCAGTGATCTATCCTGGTGTCATATACATTAGATGATCACAGGTAATATACAGGGGTGTAGAAGGTCCTCAGTGATCTATCCTGGTGTCATATACATTAGATGATCACAGGTAATATACAGGAGGTGTAGAAGGTCCTCAGTGATCTATCCTGGTGTCATATACATTAGATGATCACAGGTAATATACAGGAGGTGTAGAAGGTCCTCAGTGATCTATCCTGGTGTCATATACATTAGATGATCAGGTAATATACAGGGGTGTAGAAGGTCCTCAGTGATCTATCCTGGTGTCATATACATTAGATGATCACAGGTAATATACAGAGGTGTAGAAGGTCCTCAGTGATCTATCCTGGTGTCATATACATTAGATGATCAGGTAATATACAGGAGGTGTAGAAGGTCCTCAGTGATCTATCCTGGTGTCATATACATTAGATGATCAGGTAATATACAGGGGTGTAGAAGGTCCTCAGTGATCTATCCTGGTGTCATATACATTAGATGATCACAGGTAATATACAGAGGTGTAGAAGGTCCTCAGTGATCTATCCTGGTGTCATATACATTAGATGATCAGGTAATATACAGGAGGTGTAGAAGGTCCTCAGTGATCTATCCTGGTGTCATATACATTAGATGATCACAGGTAATATACAGAGGTGTAGAAGGTCCTCAGTGATCTATCCTGGTGTCATATACATTAGATGATCACAGGTAATATACAGAGGTGTAGAAGGTCCTCAGTGATCTATCCTGGTGTCATATACATTAGATGATCAGGTAATATACAGGAGGTGTAGAAGGTCCTCAGTGATCTATCCTGGTGTCATATACATTAGATGATCAGGTAATATACAGAGGTGTAGAAGGTCCTCAGTGATCTATCCTGGTGTCATATACATTAGATGATCACAGGTAATATACAGAGGTGTAGAAGGTCCTCAGTGATCTATCCTGGTGTCATATACATTAGATGATCACAGGTAATATACAGGAGGTGTAGAAGGTCCTCAGTGATCTATCCTGGTGTCATATACATTAGATGATCAGGTAATATACAGAGGTGTAGAAGGTCCTCAGTGATCTATCCTGGTGTCATATACATTAGATGATCAGGTAATATACAGAGGTGTAGAAGGTCCTCAGTGATCTATCCTGGTGTCATATACATTAGATGATCACAGGTAATATACAGAGGTGTAGAAGGTCCTCAGTGATCTATCCTGGTGTCATATACATTAGATGATCACAGGTAATATACAGGAGGTGTAGAAGGTCCTCAGTGATCTATCCTGGTGTCATATACATTAGATGATCACAGGTAATATACAGAGGTGTAGAAGGTCCTCAGTGATCTATCCTGGTGTCATATACATTAGATGATCAGGTAATATACAGGAGGTGTAGAAGGTCCTCAGTGATCTATCCTGGTGTCATATACATTAGATGATCACAGGTAATATACAGAGGTGTAGAAGGTCCTCAGTGATCTATCCTGGTGTCATATACATTAGATGATCACAGGTAATATACAGAGGTGTAGAAGGTCCTCAGTGATCTATCCTGGTGTCATATACATTAGATGATCACAGGTAATATACAGAGGTGTAGAAGGTCCTCAGTGATCTATCCTGGTGTCATATACATTAGATGATCACAGGTAATATACAGGAGGTGTAGAAGGTCCTCAGTGATCTATCCTGGTGTCATATACATTAGATGATCACAGGTAATATACAGAGGTGTAGAAGGTCCTCAGTGATCTATCCTGGTGTCATATACATTAGATGATCAGGTAATATACAGAGGTGTAGAAGGTCCTCAGTGATCTATCCTGGTGTCATATACATTAGATGATCACAGGTAATATACAGGAGGTGTAGAAGGTCCTCAGTGATCTATCCTGGTGTCATATACATTAGATGATCACAGGTAATATACAGAGGTGTAGAAGGTCCTCAGTGATCTATCCTGGTGTCATATACATTAGATGATCAGGTAATATACAGGAGGTGTAGAAGGTCCTCAGTGATCTATCCTGGTGTCATATACATTAGATGATCACAGGTAATATACAGAGGTGTAGAAGGTCCTCAGTGATCTATCCTGGTGTCATATACATTAGATGATCACAGGTAATATACAGAGGTGTAGAAGGTCCTCAGTGATCTATCCTGGTGTCATATACATTAGATGATCAGGTAATATACAGAGGTGTAGAAGGTCCTCAGTGATCTATCCTGGTGTCATATACATTAGATGATCAGGTAATATACAGAGGTGTAGAAGGTCCTCAGTGATCTATCCTGGTGTCATATACATTAGATGATCACAGGTAATATACAGGAGGTGTAGAAGGTCCTCAGTGATCTATCCTGGTGTCATATACATTAGATGATCACAGGTAATATACAGAGGTGTAGAAGGTCCTCAGTGATCTATCCTGGTGTCATATACATTAGATGATCACAGGTAATATACAGAGGTGTAGAAGGTCCTCAGTGATCTATCCTGGTGTCATATACATTAGATGATCAGGTAATATACAGAGGTGTAGAAGGTCCTCAGTGATCTATCCTGGTGTCATATACATTAGATGATCACAGGTAATATACAGAGGTGTAGAAGGTCCTCAGTGATCTATCCTGGTGTCATATACATTAGATGATCACAGGTAATATACAGAGGTGTAGAAGGTCCTCAGTGATCTATCCTGGTGTCATATACATTAGATGATCACAGGTAATATACAGAGGTGTAGAAGGTCCTCAGTGATCTATCCTGGTGTCATATACATTAGATGATCACAGGTAATATACAGGAGGTGTAGAAGGTCCTCAGTGATCTATCCTGGTGTCATATACATTAGATGATCACAGGTAATATACAGGAGGTGTAGAAGGTCCTCAGTGATCTATCCTGGTGTCATATACATTAGATGATCACAGGTAATATACAGAGGTGTAGTGTAGAAGGTCCTCAGTGATCTATCCTGGTGTCATATACATTAGATGATCAGGTAATATACAGAGGTGTAGAAGGTCCTCAGTGATCTATCCTGGTGTCATATACATTAGATGATCAGGTAATATACAGGAGGTGTAGAAGGTCCTCAGTGATCTATCCTGGTGTCATATACATTAGATGATCAGGTAATATACAGGAGGTGTAGAAGGTCCTCAGTGATCTATCCTGGTGTCATATACATTAGATGATCAGGTAATATACAGAGGTGTAGAAGGTCCTCAGTGATCTATCCTGGTGTCATATACATTAGATGATCACAGGTAATATACAGGAGGTGTAGAAGGTCCTCAGTGATCTATCCTGGTGTCATATACATTAGATGATCACAGGTAATATACAGAGGTGTAGAAGGTCCTCAGTGATCTATCCTGGTGTCATATACATTAGATGATCAGGTAATATACAGAGGTGTAGAAGGTCCTCAGTGATCTATCCTGGTGTCATATACATTAGATGATCACAGGTAATATACAGAGGTGTAGAAGGTCCTCAGTGATCTATCCTGGTGTCATATACATTAGATGATCACAGGTAATATACAGAGGTGTAGAAGGTCCTCAGTGATCTATCCTGGTGTCATATACATTAGATGATCAGGTAATATACAGAGGTGTAGAAGGTCCTCAGTGATCTATCCTGGTGTCATATACATTAGATGATCACAGGTAATATACAGAGGTGTAGAAGGTCCTCAGTGATCTATCCTGGTGTCATATACATTAGATGATCACAGGTAATATACAGAGGTGTAGAAGGTCCTCAGTGATCTATCCTGGTGTCATATACATTAGATGATCAGGTAATATACAGGAGGTGTAGAAGGTCCTCAGTGATCTATCCTGGTGTCATATACATTAGATGATCAGGTAATATACAGGAGGTGTAGAAGGTCCTCAGTGATCTATCCTGGTGTCATATACATTAGATGATCAGGTAATATACAGAGGTGTAGAAGGTCCTCAGTGATCTATCCTGGTGTCATATACATTAGATGATCACAGGTAATATACAGGAGGTGTAGAAGGTCCTCAGTGATCTATCCTGGTGTCATATACATTAGATGATCACAGGTAATATACAGAGGTGTAGAAGGTCCTCAGTGATCTATCCTGGTGTCATATACATTAGATGATCAGGTAATATACAGGAGGTGTAGAAGGTCCTCAGTGATCTATCCTGGTGTCATATACATTAGATGATCAGGTAATATACAGAGATGTAGAAGGTCCTCAGTGATCTATCCTGGTGTCATATACATTAGATGATCACAGGTAATATACAGGAGGTGTAGAAGGTCCTCAGTGATCTATCCTGGTGTCATATACATTAGATGATCAGGTAATATACAGAGGTGTAGAAGGTCCTCAGTGATCTATCCTGGTGTCATATACATTAGATGATCACAGGTAATATACAGAGGTGTAGAAGGTCCTCAGTGATCTATCCTGGTGTCATATACATTAGATGATCACAGGTAATATACAGGAGGTGTAGAAGGTCCTCAGTGATCTATCCTGGTGTCATATACATTAGATGATCAGGTAATATACAGAGGTGTAGAAGATCCTCAGTGATCTATCCTGGTGTCATATACATTAGATGATCAGGTAATATACAGAGGTGTAGAAGGTCCTCAGTGATCTATCCTGGTGTCATATACATTAGATGATCACAGGTAATATACAGAGGTGTAGAAGGTCCTCAGTGATCTATCCTGGTGTCATATACATTAGATGATCACAGGTAATATACAGGAGGTGTAGAAGGTCCTCAGTGATCTATCCTGGTGTCATATACATTAGATGATCACAGGTAATATACAGGAGGTGTAGAAGGTCCTCAGTGATCTATCCTGGTGTCATATACATTAGATGATCAGGTAATATACAGGAGGTGTAGAAGGTCCTCAGTGATCTATCCTGGTGTCATATACATTAGATGATCAGGTAATATACAGGAGGTGTAGAAGGTCCTCAGTGATCTATCCTGGTGTCATATACATTAGATGATCAGGTAATATACAGAGGTGTAGCCTCAGTGATCTATCCTGGTGTCATATACATTAGATGATCAGGTAATATACAGAGGTGTAGAAGGTCCTCAGTGATCTATCCTGGTGTCATATACATTAGATGATCACAGGTAATATACAGAGGTGTAGAAGGTCCTCAGTGATCTATCCTGGTGTCATATACATTAGATGATCACAGGTAATATACAGAGGTGTAGAAGGTCCTCAGTGATCTATCCTGGTGTCATATACATTAGATGATCAGGTAATATACAGAGGTGTAGAAGGTCCTCAGTGATCTATCCTGGTGTCATATACATTAGATGATCACAGGTAATATACAGAGGTGTAGAAGGTCCTCAGTGATCTATCCTGGTGTCATATACATTAGATGATCAAGGTAATATACAGAGGGTGTAGAAGGTCCTCAGTGATCTATCCTGGTGTCATATACATTAGATGATCAGGTAATATACAGAGGTGTAGAAGGTCCTCAGTGATCTATCCTGGTGTCATATACATTAGATGATCACAGGTAATATACAGGAGGTGTAGAAGGTCCTCAGTGATCTATCCTGGTGTCATATACATTAGATGATCAGGTAATATACAGAGGTGTAGAAGGTCCTCAGTGATCTATCCTGGTGTCATATACATTAGATGATCACAGGTAATATACAGGAGGTGTAGAAGGTCCTCAGTGATCTATCCTGGTGTCATATACATTAGATGATCACAGGTAATATACAGGAGGTGTAGAAGGTCCTCAGTGATCTATCCTGGTGTCATATACATTAGATGATCACAGGTAATATACAGGAGGTGTAGAAGGTCCTCAGTGATCTATCCTGGTGTCATATACATTAGATGATCACAGGTAATATACAGGAGGTGTAGAAGGTCCTCAGTGATCTATCCTGGTGTCATATACATTAGATGATCACAGGTAATATACAGGAGGTGTAGAAGGTCCTCAGTGATCTATCCTGGTGTCATATACATTAGATGATCAGGTAATATACAGAGGTGTAGAAGGTCCTCAGTGATCTATCCTGGTGTCATATACATTAGATGATCACAGGTAATATACAGGAGGTGTAGAAGGTCCTCAGTGATCTATCCTGGTGTCATATACATTAGATGATCAGGTAATATACAGGAGGTGTAGAAGGTCCTCAGTGATCTATCCTGGTGTCATATACATTAGATGATCCAGGTAATATACAGGAGGTGTAGAAGGTCCTCAGTGATCTATCCTGGTGTCATATACATTAGATGATCACAGGTAATATACAGAGGTGTAGAAGGTCCTCAGTGATCTATCCTGGTGTCATATACATTAGATGATCAGGTAATATACAGGAGGTGTAGAAGGTCCTCAGTGATCTATCCTGGTGTCATATACATTAGATGATCACAGGTAATATACAGAGGTGTAGAAGGTCCTCAGTGATCTATCCTGGTGTCATATACATTAGATGATCACAGGTAATATACAGAGGTGTAGAAGGTCCTCAGTGATCTATCCTGGTGTCATATACATTAGATGATCAGGTAATATACAGGAGGTGTAGAAGGTCCTCAGTGATCTATCCTGGTGTCATATACATTAGATGATCACAGGTAATATACAGAGGTGTAGAAGGTCCTCAGTGATCTATCCTGGTGTCATATACATTAGATGATCAAGGTAATATACAGAGGTGTAGAAGGTCCTCAGTGATCTATCCTGGTGTCATATACATTAGATGATCACAGGTAATATACAGAGGTGTAGAAGGTCCTCAGTGATCTATCCTGGTGTCATATACATTAGATGATCAGGTAATATACAGAGGTGTAGAAGGTCCTCAGTGATCTATCCTGGTGTCATATACATTAGATGATCACAGGTAATATACAGAGGTGTAGAAGGTCCTCAGTGATCTATCCTGGTGTCATATACATTAGATGATCACAGGTAATATACAGGAGGTGTAGAAGGTCCTCAGTGATCTATCCTGGTGTCATATACATTAGATGATCACAGGTAATATACAGAGGTGTAGAAGGTCCTCAGTGATCTATCCTGGTGTCATATACATTAGATGATCAGGTAATATACAGAGGTGTAGAAGGTCCTCAGTGATCTATCCTGGTGTCATATACATTAGATGATCACAGGTAATATACAGAGGTGTAGAAGGTCCTCAGTGATCTATCCTGGTGTCATATACATTAGATGATCAGGTAATATACAGGAGGTGTAGAAGGTCCTCAGTGATCTATCCTGGTGTCATATACATTAGATGATCAGGTAATATACAGAGGTGTAGAAGGTCCTCAGTGATCTATCCTGGTGTCATATACATTAGATGATCAGGTAATATACAGAGGTGTAGAAGGTCCTCAGTGATCTATCCTGGTGTCATATACATTAGATGATCAGGTAATATACAGGAGGTGTAGAAGGTCCTCAGTGATCTATCCTGGTGTCATATACATTAGATGATCACAGGTAATATACAGAGGTGTAGAAGGTCCTCAGTGATCTATCCTGGTGTCATATACATTAGATGATCACAGGTAATATACAGGAGGTGTAGAAGGTCCTCAGTGATCTATCCTGGTGTCATATACATTAGATGATCAGGTAATATACAGAGGTGTAGAAGGTCCTCAGTGATCTATCCTGGTGTCATATACATTAGATGATCAGGTAATATACAGAGGTGTAGAAGGTCCTCAGTGATCTATCCTGGTGTCATATACATTAGATGATCAGGTAATATACAGAGGTGTAGAAGGTCCTCAGTGATCTATCCTGGTGTCATATACATTAGATGATCAGGTAATATACAGAGGTGTAGAAGGTCCTCAGTGATCTATCCTGGTGTCATATACATTAGATGATCACAGGTAATATACAGGAGGTGTAGAAGGTCCTCAGTGATCTATCCTGGTGTCATATACATTAGATGATCAGGTAATATACAGAGGTGTAGAAGGTCCTCAGTGATCTATCCTGGTGTCATATACATTAGATGATCACAGGTAATATACAGGAGGTGTAGAAGGTCCTCAGTGATCTATCCTGGTGTCATATACATTAGATGATCAGGTAATATACAGAGGTGTAGAAGGTCCTCAGTGATCTATCCTGGTGTCATATACATTAGATGATCACAGGTAATATACAGAGGTGTAGAAGGTCCTCAGTGATCTATCCTGGTGTCATATACATTAGATGATCACAGGTAATATACAGAGGTGTAGAAGGTCCTCAGTGATCTATCCTGGTGTCATATACATTAGATGATCAGGTAATATACAGAGGTGTAGAAGGTCCTCAGTGATCTATCCTGGTGTCATATACATTAGATGATCACAGGTAATATACAGAGGTGTAGAAGGTCCTCAGTGATCTATCCTGGTGTCATATACATTAGATGATCAGGTAATATACAGAGGTGTAGAAGGTCCTCAGTGATCTATCCTGGTGTCATATACATTAGATGATCACAGGTAATATACAGACGTGTAGAAGGTCCTCAGTGATCTATCCTGGTGTCATATACATTAGATGATCAGGTAATATACAGAGGTGTAGAAGGTCCTCAGTGATCTATCCTGGTGTCATATACATTAGATGATCAGGTAATATACAGAGGTGTAGAAGGTCCTCAGTGATCTATCCTGGTGTCATATACATTAGATGATCAGGTAATATACAGAGGTGTAGAAGGTCCTCAGTGATCTATCCTGGTGTCATATACATTAGATGATCAGGTAATATACAGAGGTGTAGAAGGTCCTCAGTGATCTATCCTGGTGTCATATACATTAGATGATCACAGGTAATATACAGGAGGTGTAGAAGGTCCTCAGTGATCTATCCTGGTGTCATATACATTAGATGATCAGGTAATATACAGAGGTGTAGAAGGTCCTCAGTGATCTATCCTGGTGTCATATACATTAGATGATCAGGTAATATACAGGAGGTGTAGAAGGTCCTCAGTGATCTATCCTGGTGTCATATACATTAGATGATCACAGGTAATATACAGAGGTGTAGAAGGTCCTCAGTGATCTATCCTGGTGTCATATACATTAGATGATCACAGGTAATATACAGGAGGTGTAGAAGGTCCTCAGTGATCTATCCTGGTGTCATATACATTAGATGATCAGGTAATATACAGGAGGTGTAGAAGGTCCTCAGTGATCTATCCTGGTGTCATATACATTAGATGATCACAGGTAATATACAGGAGGTGTAGAAGGTCCTCAGTGATCTATCCTGGTGTCATATACATTAGATGATCAGGTAATATACAGGAGGTGTAGAAGGTCCTCAGTGATCTATCCTGGTGTCATATACATTAGATGATCACAGGTAATATACAGAGGTGTAGAAGGTCCTCAGTGATCTATCCTGGTGTCATATACATTAGATGATCACAGGTAATATACAGGAGGTGTAGAAGGTCCTCAGTGATCTATCCTGGTGTCATATACATTAGATGATCAGGTAATATACAGGAGGTGTAGAAGGTCCTCAGTGATCTATCCTGGTGTCATATACATTAGATGATCACAGGTAATATACAGAGGTGTAGAAGGTCCTCAGTGATCTATCCTGGTGTCATATACATTAGATGATCACAGGTAATATACAGAGGTGTAGAAGGTCCTCAGTGATCTATCCTGGTGTCATATACATTAGATGATCACAGGTAATATACAGAGGTGTAGAAGGTCCTCAGTGATCTATCCTGGTGTCATATACATTAGATGATCAGGTAATATACAGAGGTGTAGAAGGTCCTCAGTGATCTATCCTGGTGTCATATACATTAGATGATCAGGTAATATACAGAGGTGTAGAAGGTCCTCAGTGATCTATCCTGGTGTCATATACATTAGATGATCACAGGTAATATACAGGAGGTGTAGAAGGTCCTCAGTGATCTATCCTGGTGTCATATACATTAGATGATCAGGTAATATACAGGAGGTGTAGAAGGTCCTCAGTGATCTATCCTGGTGTCATATACATTAGATGATCAGGTAATATACAGAGGTGTAGAAGGTCCTCAGTGATCTATCCTGGTGTCATATACATTAGATGATCAGGTAATATACAGGAGGTGTAGAAGGTCCTCAGTGATCTATCCTGGTGTCATATACATTAGATGATCAGGTAATATACAGGAGGTGTAGAAGGTCCTCAGTGATCTATCCTGGTGTCATATACATTAGATGATCACAGGTAATATACAGAGGTGTAGAAGGTCCTCAGTGATCTATCCTGGTGTCATATACATTAGATGATCAGGTAATATACAGGAGGTGTAGAAGGTCCTCAGTGATCTATCCTGGTGTCATATACATTAGATGATCAGGTAATATACAGGGGTGTAGAAGGTCCTCAGTGATCTATCCTGGTGTCATATACATTAGATGATCACAGGTAATATACAGAGGTGTAGAAGGTCCTCAGTGATCTATCCTGGTGTCATATACATTAGATGATCAGGTAATATACAGGGGTGTAGAAGGTCCTCAGTGATCTATCCTGGTGTCATATACATTAGATGATCACAGGTAATATACAGAGGTGTAGAAGGTCCTCAGTGATCTATCCTGGTGTCATATACATTAGATGATCACAGGTAATATACAGAGGTGTAGAAGGTCCTCAGTGATCTATCCTGGTGTCATATACATTAGATGATCAGGTAATATACAGAGGTGTAGAAGGTCCTCAGTGATCTATCCTGGTGTCATATACATTAGATGATCACAGGTAATATACAGGAGGTGTAGAAGGTCCTCAGTGATCTATCCTGGTGTCATATACATTAGATGATCACAGGTAATATACAGAGGTGTAGAAGGTCCTCAGTGATCTATCCTGGTGTCATATACATTAGATGATCACAGGTAATATACAGAGGTGTAGAAGGTCCTCAGTGATCTATCCTGGTGTCATATACATTAGATGATCAGGTAATATACGAGGTGTAGAAGGTCCTCAGTGATCTATCCTGGTGTCATATACATTAGATGATCAGGTAATATACAGAGGTGTAGAAGGTCCTCAGTGATCTATCCTGGTGTCATATACATTAGATGATCAGGTAATATACAGAGGTGTAGAAGGTCCTCAGTGATCTATCCTGGTGTCATATACATTAGATGATCACAGGTAATATACAGAGGTGTAGAAGGTCCTCAGTGATCTATCCTGGTGTCATATACATTAGATGATCACAGGTAATATACAGAGGTGTAGAAGGTCCTCAGTGATCTATCCTGGTGTCATATACATTAGATGATCACAGGTAATATACAGAGGTGTAGAAGGTCCTCAGTGATCTATCCTGGTGTCATATACATTAGATGATCAGGTAATATACAGGAGGTGTAGAAGGTCCTCAGTGATCTATCCTGGTGTCATATACATTAGATGATCAGGTAATATACAGGAGGTGTAGAAGGTCCTCAGTGATCTATCCTGGTGTCATATACATTAGATGATCACAGGTAATATACAGGAGGTGTAGAAGGTCCTCAGTGATCTATCCTGGTGTCATATACATTAGATGATCAGGTAATATACAGGAGGTGTAGAAGGTCCTCAGTGATCTATCCTGGTGTCATATACATTAGATGATCACAGGTAATATACAGGAGGTGTAGAAGGTCCTCAGTGATCTATCCTGGTGTCATATACATTAGATGATCAGGTAATATACAGAGGTGTAGAAGGTCCTCAGTGATCTATCCTGGTGTCATATACATTAGATGATCACAGGTAATATACAGAGGTGTAGAAGGTCCTCAGTGATCTATCCTGGTGTCATATACATTAGATGATCAGGTAATATACAGAGGTGTAGAAGGTCCTCAGTGATCTATCCTGGTGTCATATACATTAGATGATCAGGTAATATACAGAGGTGTAGAAGGTCCTCAGTGATCTATCCTGGTGTCATATACATTAGATGATCAGGTAATATACAGAGGTGTAGAAGGTCCTCAGTGATCTATCCTGGTGTCATATACATTAGATGATCACAGGTAATATACAGGAGGTGTAGAAGGTCCTCAGTGATCTATCCTGGTGTCATATACATTAGATGATCACAGGTAATATACAGAGGTGTAGAAGGTCCTCAGTGATCTATCCTGGTGTCATATACATTAGATGAATCAGGTAATATACAGGGGTGTAGAAGGTCCTCAGTGATCTATCCTGGTGTCATATACATTAGATGATCACAGGTAATATACAGGAGGTGTAGAAGGTCCTCAGTGATCTATCCTGGTGTCATATACATTAGATGATCAGGTAATATACAGAGGTGTAGAAGGTCCTCAGTGATCTATCCTGGTGTCATATACATTAGATGATCACAGGTAATATACAGAGGTGTAGAAGGTCCTCAGTGATCTATCCTGGTGTCATATACATTAGATGATCAGGTAATATACAGAGGTGTAGAAGATCCTCAGTGATCTATCCTGGTGTCATATACATTAGATGATCAGGTAATATACAGAGGTGTAGAAGGTCCTCAGTGATCTATCCTGGTGTCATATACATTAGATGATCAGGTAATATACAGAGGTGTAGAAGGTCCTCAGTGATCTATCCTGGTGTCATATACATTAGATGATCACAGGTAATATACAGAGGTGTAGAAGGTCCTCAGTGATCTATCCTGGTGTCATATACATTAGATGATCAGGTAATATACAGAGGTGTAGAAGGTCCTCAGTGATCTATCCTGGTGTCATATACATTAGATGATCACAGGTAATATACAGAGGTGTAGAAGGTCCTCAGTGATCTATCCTGGTGTCATATACATTAGATGATCAGGTAATATACAGAGGTGTAGAAGGTCCTCAGTGATCTATCCTGGTGTCATATACATTAGATGATCACAGGTAATATACAGAGGTGTAGAAGGTCCTCAGTGATCTATCCTGGTGTCATATACATTAGATGATCACAGGTAATATACAGGAGGTGTAGAAGGTCCTCAGTGATCTATCCTGGTGTCATATACATTAGATGATCACAGGTAATATACAGGAGGTGTAGAAGGTCCTCAGTGATCTATCCTGGTGTCATATACATTAGATGATCAGGTAATATACAGAGGTGTAGAAGGTCCTCAGTGATCTATCCTGGTGTCATATACATTAGATGATCACAGGTAATATACAGAGGTGTAGAAGGTCCTCAGTGATCTATCCTGGTGTCATATACATTAGATGATCACAGGTAATATACAGGGGGTGTAGAAGGTCCTCAGTGATCTATCCTGGTGTCATATACATTAGATGATCACAGGTAATATACAGGAGGTGTAGAAGGTCCTCAGTGATCTATCCTGGTGTCATATACATTAGATGATCACAGGTAATATACAGGAGGTGTAGAAGGTCCTCAGTGATCTATCCTGGTGTCATATACATTAGATGATCACAGGTAATATACAGAGGTGTAGAAGGTCCTCAGTGATCTATCCTGGTGTCATATACATTAGATGATCACAGGTAATATACAGGAGGTGTAGAAGGTCCTCAGTGATCTATCCTGGTGTCATATACATTAGATGATCACAGGTAATATACAGAGGGGTAGAAGGTCCTCAGTGATCTATCCTGGTGTCATATACATTAGATGATCAGGTAATATACAGGAGGTGTAGAAGGTCCTCAGTGATCTATCCTGGTGTCATATACATTAGATGATCAGGTAATATACAGAGGTGTAGAAGGTCCTCAGTGATCTATCCTGGTGTCATATACATTAGATGATCACAGGTAATATACAGAGGTGTAGAAGGTCCTCAGTGATCTATCCTGATGTCATATACATTAGATGATCACAGGTAATATACAGGGGGTGTAGAAGGTCCCCCTCCTCCTCCCCCTCCTCCTCCTCCCCCCTCCTCCTCCATCTATCCTGGTGTCACCAATATGAGGTCAGAGTATTGTCCCACCTGTGTGAAGACCGGTGCAGCCACGCTGTATGGCCGGGGTTTGAAGGAACTTGCGGCCTGCGGAGGGAAGCCACGGGCGGCCATGTTGTAGTCCGGTGGGGGGATGGACATGTCGTCTTTGTCCAGCAGGTTCCCGGTGCTGCTGCTCTTCCCGGGCTGTAAACTAAACAGGAGATAACGGTCAATGCCTCACCAGCAGGGGGCATCTATTCCCTGGGGAGAGGGTGGTCTGAATGCGTCTCTGCAAAGAACAGGGAGGCAGGGGCCACATCTCAGTCCCCCATTTATATATAGGATCCCCCTCCCCCAGAATGGAAACGACATAATGGGAGCACTATAAGATAAGGGGAACTCCGCAGTTCATTCTTAAAAGTCATTATGGACGCCCAACGTGTTTACTGTTCGGCTAGGTGCCCATCGCACGGTCAGGGGGTCCGTCCCTCCCAGTCTTTATCAGTGTGCAGGTCCCCCCCAGTCACTTACTTCTGTGTACGATTTCCTGTGTCTCCTCGGTCTAACACTCTCGTATAGGAGAACGGGAACCATCCTCTCCTGAAAAACAGAAAAAATAAGACATCATGTAACGAGGGACAGAGGCGGCGAGGGACAGAGGCGGCGAGGGACAGAGGCGGCGAGGGACAGAGGCGGCGAGGGACAGAGGCGGCGAGGGACAGAGGCGGCGAGGGACAGAGGCGGCGAGGGACAGAGGCGGCGAGGGACAGAGGCGGCGAGGGACAGAGGCGGCGAGGGACAGAGGCGGCGAGGGACAGAGGCGGCGAGGGACAGAGGCGGCGAGGGACAGAGGCGGCGAGGGACAGAGGCGGCGAGGGACAGAGGCGGCGAGGGACAGAGGCGGCGAGGGACAGAGGCGGCGAGGGACAGAGGCGGCGAGGGACAGAGGCGGCGAGGGACAGAGGCGGCGAGGGACAGAGGCGGCGAGGGACAGAGGCAGCGTGCGCGAGGGACAGAGGCAGCGTGCGCGAGGGACAGAGGCAGCGTGCGCGAGGGACAGAGGCAGCGTGCGCGAGGGACAGAGGCAGCGTGCGCGAGGGACAGAGGCAGCGTGCGCGAGGGACAGAGGCAGCGTGCGCGAGGGACAGAGGCAGCGTGCGCGAGGGACAGAGGCAGCGTGCGCGAGGAACAGAGTCAGAGTGCGCGAGGAACAGAGTCAGAGTGCGCGAGAAACAGAGTCAGAGTGCGCGAGAAACAGAGTCAGAGTGCGCGAGAAACAGAGTCAGAGTGCGCGAGGAACAGAGTCAGAGTGCGCGAGAAACAGAGTCAGAGTGCGCGAGGAACAGAGGCAGAGTGAGCGAGGAACAGAGGCAGCGTGCGCGAGGAACAGAGGCAGCGTGCGCGAGGGACAGAGGCAGCGTGCGCGAGGGACAGAGGCAGCGTGCGCGAGGGACAGAGGCAGCGTGCGCGAGGAACAGAGGCAGCGTGCGCGAGGAACAGAGGCAGCGTGCGCGAGGGACAGAGGCAGCGTGCGCGAGGGACAGAGGCAGCGTGCGCGAGGGACAGAGGCAGCGTGCGCGAGGGACAGAGGCAGCGTGCGCGAGGGACAGAGGCAGCGTGCGCGAGGAACAGAGTCAGAGTGCGCGAGGAACAGAGTCAGAGTGCGCGAGAAACAGAGTCAGAGTGCGCGAGGAACAGAGTCAGAGTGCGCGAGGAACAGAGTCAGAGTGCGCGAGAAACAGAGTCAGAGTGCGCGAGGAACAGAGGCAGAGTGAGCGAGGAACAGAGGCAGAGTGAGCGAGGAACAGAGGCAGCGTGCGCGAGGAACAGAGGCAGAGTGAGCGAGGAACAGAGGCAGAGTGAGCGAGGAACAGAGGCAGAGAGAAACCACTTCCTGTGGCACCGGCATCATCACGGACACCACTGTGGCACCAGGATCAATGGTACAGATCCATGACACCACACACTGGTTTGGGTCACATGGTCGGGAAGGATAGGAGTCGCCACTGCGCAAATATTAACCCTTGGAAAAGGAGATGAAAGACCAGGAAAGGGTTAAAGGGTATTCCGGTGGTAAAAACTTATTTTCAAATCAACTGGTGCAAGAAAGTTAAACAGATTTGTTAATTATTTCTATTTAAAAATCTTAATCCTTCCAGTACTTATCAGCTGCTGAATACTACAAAGATTTTTTTAATAGAAGTAATTTACAAATCTGCTTAACTTTCCGGCACATTTGTTTTTTGTTTCCACCGGAGTTCCCCTTTAAGGTACAACCGTGCGCCTTCATCATGGCCGCCTATGTGCCCTGATGGGTTAACAGTGATCTCCAACCTGTGGCTCAGCCATCTGTAAAACAACTACTATTCCCAGCATTCCCTGATGGCCCGATGGTCGGGGACAGAAGACATTTGTATTCCTTACAGCTTGGTCTTCTCGCTCTCGCCGTAATGCCAGCCGTCCCTCGCCTCCGGCACCAGCAGGGTGATGTAGTCGCCGTTGCTGAAGCTTAATAAGGTGCTGTTGTCTCCGGCGGCGTGTGAGAAGATGGCCTGCACCCGCGTCCTGCCGTTTCTTTCTAAGCCGGCCGCCATGGAGCTGGATCGGGGAAGGGTCTTGTTCTCTGCTGCTCGAAAAAACAAAACGTTAAGATTCAGGAGAATTTATGATCTTAATTTACATAAAAAAAAAAAACAGAGCTGATTTCTTCTAAAAACAGCCCCCCCAAGGTTGTGTGCGGTATTACAGCTCTGTTCCTATGAAGTGAATGAAGCCAAGTTGTAATTCCACACACATCCTGATGACATGGCTGGCGCTGTTTTTCTATTCATGGATAACCCAGCAGCCCCCTCTACGTACCCACGGTGTAGCTGTTTTTGGGGGGGACGCTCTTGCGGGCCGGGAGGGTGTTGGAGTAGGAGTCGCTGATCTGCTTGTGCGGCTGAGACGGTAACATTTTGGACTGTATGGGCTTCATGTCGCCCCAGTGTTCGTAGCTGCTGGGGGGCGGCCCTGTGACCCCATTCATGATCGGCGTGCCCTCCTGGGCGGACATTCTCTGTAAGACGTAGAGCAGAGCTTAGATACCTCGTATCCCCACAGCAATGCATTCTGGGTAGTCACGCATCTAACTTACCCCGACAAATGGCGCCAGCTCAGGTGGCACTGGCAGCGGCTTGGCACCGGGGATCGGGTCCGATATGGAAAGGCTGGATTTGGAGCTGGTCATAGGCCCAGACAGGGCCCCCGATAGGATTGTACCATTGGGCCCTGTGGCCATCTGCTGCACGATCTGTAGGGCCCGGTCCGGGATCTTGTTGGGGTCCACGCTGGCTTGTTGCCAGGAGGGAATCTTCTGGGTCAGCAGGTCCTTACCCTGAGGGCAATGAAAAAAGGGTTAAAATGACTGAATACGGTCACCAAAAAGAGAGCATTTTGCAGCCAGTGTGGCTCCAGCTGTTGCAAAACTACAACTCCCAGTATGCACGGACAGCCGTTGGCTCAACAAGTGGGTCACACTGGCTCATAAACAACGACTGGACCTGAAGGGCCACGATCTGGCCCACCAGTAAAGCTGCAGTACGTGTGGATGCACAGACTCTCCAGCAGATGGCAGCGGCGGGCTGTGTGCGGCCCCTCACTCCGGCAGCTCAGAGGGGCTTTTATCTCGCATGTGGGGCGTGCAAAGTGAGCGAGTGGGAGTCGAGAACAAGGCTTCATATTCACTTACTCTCACACTCCTCCCCCTATACTGAGAAATAGGTGGGATACAAACACTGCAAGTCACGGCACCGCTCCGAACGAGGGGCCCCGAGAGCCTCACCGGAGGGGGGGGGGGGAGAGAAACTATCTATGAGCCCCTGCCAGAGGGGGGGAGAGGAACTATCCATGAGCCCCTGCCAGAGGGGGGGAGAGGAACTATCCATGAGCCCCTGCCAGAGGGGGGAGAGGAACTATCCATAGGCCCCTGCCAGAGGGGGGAGAGGAACTATCCATGAGCCGGGGGGGGGGGGGGAGGAACTATCCATGAGCCCCTGCCAGAGGGGGGAGAGGAACTATCCATGAGCCCCTGCCAGAGGGGGGAGAGGAACTATCCATGGGCCCCTGCCAGAGGGGGGAGAGGAACTATCCATGGGCCCCTGCCAGAGGGGGGAGAGGAACTATCCATGGGCCCCTGCCAGATGGGGGAGAGGAACTATCCATGGGCCCCTGCCAGATGGGGGAGAGGAACTATCCATAGGCCCCCTCTATAGAACAATCCATTGCTATCCCCGGGGCCAAGGGTTTGTTATGTTGAGCTGTGATTAGTTGTTTTGGGCAGATGTCTCCCATGTCAGAGATCACGTACATACAACAGGTGCACTGAGAAGGTAGAAGTGTAACAATTTCCCATGTTCCAAAATTCTAATGAAAATAGGTGTAGCCCCAGGGGAGCGGGTGTGGCACAGAGGAGCGGGTGTGGCCCCAGGGGAGCGGGTATCGAGGTGCTGACCGTTTGGTGCTGAAGCCGCGGTGGGGACAGGATTGGGGCAGTGAGCACGTGCATCAGCTGTAATACCACACACCCCCTGTGTCCAGGTGGGGGCGCTGTCTGTAATCACCTTGTTGTGGTACACGATGGAGTTCTTGGCCACCGCACATTGTTTCTCCACCAGGAAGCAGTACCTCCTCCGCTCCTCCGTCAGTGCCGTCTTGTAGCCGTCGGATACGAAGTTCTCCAGCTCACTCTGCCGGTTACTGATCGCCTCGATGTACTGCGGAGGAGAAGGGAGAGGAGATTACAGAACATGGCCGCCTCAGAGACCCCAACAACCAGCCCGGGCCCACCCAATACTAACCCCGGGCCCACCCAATGCTAATATCTCCTCAGAGACCCCCAATACTGACCCTGGGCCCACCCAATACTATCATCTCCTCAGAGACTCCAATACTGACCCCGGGCCCACCCAATACTATCATCTCCTCAGAGACCCCAATACTAACCCCGGGCCCACCCAATACTATCATCTCCTCAGAGACCCCCAATACTGACCCCGGGCCCACCCAATACTATCATCTCCTCAGAGACCCCCAATACTGACCCCGGGCCCACCCAATACTATCATCTCCTCAGAGACCCCAATACTGACCCCGGGCCCACCCAATACTATCATCTCCTCAGAGACCCCCAATACTGACCCCGGGCCCACCCAATACTATCATCTCCTCAGAGACCCCCAATACTGACCCCGGGCCCACCCAATACTATCATCTCCTCAGAGACCCCAATACTGACCCTGGGCCCACCCAATACTAACATCTCCTCAGAGACCCCAATACTGACCCCGGGCCCACCCAATACTAACATCTCCTCAGAGACCCCAACAACCAGCCCGGGCCCACCCAATACTAACCCCGGGCCCACCCAATACTATCATCTCCTCAGAGACCCCCAATACTGACCCCGGGCCCACCCAATACTATCATCTCCTCAGAGACCCCCAATACTGACCCTGGGCCCACCCAATACTATCATCTCAGAGACTCCAATACTGACCCCGGGCCCACCCAATACTAACATCTCCTCAGAGACTCCAATACTAACCCCGGGCCCACCCAATACTATCATCTCCTCAGAGACCCCAATACTGACCCCGGGCCCACCCAATACTAACATCTCCTCAGAGACCCCAACAACCAGCCTGGGCCCACCCAATACTAACCCCGGGCCCACCCAATACTTTCATCTCCTCAGAGACCCCAATACTGACCCCGGGCCCGCCCAATACTAACATCTCCTCAGAGACCCCAATACTGACCCCGGGCCCACCCAATACTAACATCTCCTCAGAGACCCCAACAACCAGCCCGTGCCCACCCAATACTATCATCTCCTCAGAGACCCCAATACTGACCCCGGGCCCACCCAATACTATCATCTCCTCAGAGACCCCCAATACTGACCCTGGGCCCACCCAATACTATCATCTCCTCAGAGACCCCAATACAATACTGATCCCGGGCCCACCCAATACTATCATCTCCTCAGAGACCCCAATACAATACTGATCCCGGGCCCACCCAATACTATCATCTCCTCAGAGACCCCAATACTATCATCTCCTCAGAGACCCCAATACTGACCCCAGGCCCACCCAACACTGTCATCTCCTCAGAGACCCCAATACTGACCCCGGGCACACCCAATACTAACATCCCGTCAGAGACCCCAATACTGACCCCGGGCCCACCCAATACTAACATCTCCTCAGAGACCCCAATACTGACCCCGGGCCCACCCAATACTATCATCTCCTCAGAGACCCCAACAACCAGCCCGGGCCCACCCAATACTAACCCCGGGCCCACCCAATACTATCATCTCCTCAGAGACTCCAATACTGACCCCGGGCCCGCCCAATACTAACATCTCCTCAGAGACCCCAATACTGACCCCGGGCCCACCCAATACTAACATCTCCTCAGAGACCCCCAATACTGACCCCGGGCCCACCCAATACCATCATCTCCTCAGAGACCCCAATACTGACCCCGGGCCCACCCAATACTATCATCTCCTCAGAGACCCCCAATACTGACCCTGGGCCCACCCAATACTATCATCTCCTCAGAGACCCCAATACAATACTGACCCCGGGCCCACCCAATACTATCATCTCCTCAGAGACCCCAATACTATCATCTCCTCAGAGACCCCAATACTATCATCTCCTCAGAGACCCCAATACTGACCCCAGGCCCACCCAACACTGTCATCTCCTCAGAGACCCCAATACTGACCCCAGGCCCACCCAACACTGTCATCTCCTCAGAGACCCCAATACTGACCCCGGGCCCACCCAATACTAACATCTCCTCAGAGACCCCAATACTGACCCCGGGCCCACCCAATACTATCATCTCCTCAGAGACCCCAACAACCAGCCCGGGCCCACCCAATACTAACCCCGGGCCCACCCAATACTATCATCTCCTCAGAGACTCCAATACTGACCCCGGGCCCACCCAATACTATCATCTCCTCAGAGACCCCAATACTGACCCCGGGCCCACCCAATACCATCATCTCCTCAGAGACCCCCAATACTGACCCCGGGCCCACCCAATACCATCATCTCCTCAGAGACCCCAATACTGACCCCGGGCCCACCCAATACTATCATCTCCTCAGAGACCCCCAATACTGACCCTGGGCCCACCCAATACTATCATCTCCTCAGAGACCCCAATACAATACTGATCCCGGGCCCACCCAATACTATCATCTCCTCAGAGACCCCAATACTATCATCTCCTCAGAGACCCCAATACTGACCCCAGGCCCACCCAACACTGTCATCTCCTCAGAGACCCCAATACTGACCCCGGGCCCACCCAATACTAACATCTCCTCAGAGACCCCAATACTGACCCCGGGCCCACCCAATACTATCATCTCCTCAGAGACCCCAACAACCAGCCCGGGCCCACCCAATACTAACCCCGGGCCCACCCAATACTATCATCTCCTCAGAGACTCCAATACTGACCCCGGGCCCACCCAATACTAACATCTCCTCAGAGACCCCAATACTGACCCCGGGCCCACCCAATACTATCATCTCCTCAGAGACCCCAACAACCAGCCCGTGCCCACCCAATACTATCATCTCCTCAGAGACTCCAATACTGACCCCGGGCCCACCCAATACTAACATCTCCTCAGAGACCCCAATACTGACCCCGGGCCCACCCAATACTATCATCTCCTCAGAGACCCCAACAACCAGCCCGGGCCCACCTAATATTATCATCTCCTCAGAGACTCCAATACTAACCCCGGGCCCACCCAATACTATCATCTCCTCAGAGACCCCAATACTGACCCCGGGCCCACCCAATATTATCATCTACTCAAAGACCCCAATACTGACCCCGGGCCCACCCAATACTAACATCTCCTCAGAGACCCCAATACTGACCCCGGGCCCACCCAATACTATCATCTCCTCAGAGACCCCAATACAATACTGACCCCGGGCCCACCCAATACTATCATCTCCTCAGAGACCCCAATACTATCATCTCCTCAGAGACCCCCAATACTATCATCTCCTCAGAGACCCCAATACAATACTGACCCCGGGCCCACCCAATACTATCATCTCCTCAGAGACCCCAATACTGACCCTGGGCCCATCCAATACTATCATCTACTCAGAGACCCCAATGCTATCATCTCCTCAGAGACCCCAATACTGACCCCAGGCCCACCCAACACTGTCATCTCCTCTGAGACCCCAATACAATACTGACCCCGGGCCCACCCAATTCTATCATCTCCTCAGAGACCCCAATACTGACCATGGGCCCACCCAATACTATCATCTCCTCAGAGACCCCAATAACCACCCAGAGCCGGGGTCCTCCTATAGGCAAGGGGGAGGGGGTTGATATGATACAGGGTGTGGCTGGGGTCACCTATCCTGAGTGCAGCGGGGGGGGTCGGGGTTCCTCTCTAGATCCATTTACCTCACAGGACATCAGTAACGCTCTATACTTACAGGATGATCTTTGAACCAACATGCAGAAATAATTATCGGGGATAAGTTTTAGATTGAGGGGTTCCGATCACTGAGACCCCTGCGATCTCCTGTACGGTACCCCAGTTATCCCACAGAGATACATGGAGGGGAGTGTCGGCTGCCACTTTCCACTCATTCCCTATTCACAGGGCAGGTAAGACCCCACTATCAGACACTTATTCCCTATACACAGGGCAGATCGGACCCCCACTATCAGTCACATATTCCCTATACAGAGGGCAGGTCAGACCCCCACTATCAGACACTTATTCCCTATACACAGGGCAAAGCAGACCACCACTATAAGACACTTATTCCCTATAAACAGGACAGGTCAGACCCCCACTATCAGACACTTATTCCCTATACACAGGGCAGATCGGACCACCACTATAAGACACTTATTCCCTATACACAGGGCAGATCGGACCACCACTATAAGACACTTATTCCCTATACATAGGGCAGGTCAGACCCCCACTATAAGACACTTATTCCCTATACACAGGGCAGATCGGACCCCCACTATCAGACACATATTCCCTATACACAGGGCAGGTCAGACCCCCACTATCAGTCACATATTCCCTATACACAGGGCAGGTCAGACCCCCACTATCAGTCACATATTCCCTATACACAGGGCAGATCGGACCCCCACTATCAGTCACATATTCCCTATACAGAGGGCAGGTCAGACCCCCACTATCAGTCACATATTCCCTATACAGAGGGCAGGTCAGACCCCCCTATCAGACACTTATTCCCTATACACAGGGCAGATCAGACCCCCCCTATCAGACACTTATTCCCTATACACAGGGCAGATCGGACCACCACTATCAGACACATATTTCCTATACACAGGGCAGGTCAGACCCCCACTATCAGTCACATATTCCCTATACACAGGGCAGGTCAGACCCCCACTATCAGACACTTATTCCCTGTACACAGGGCAGATTGGACCCCCACTATCAGTCACATATTCCCTATACACAGGGCAGATCGGACCCCCACTATCAGACACTTATTCCCTATAAACAGGGCAGATTGGACCCCCACTATCAGTCACATATTCCCTATACACAGGGCAGATCGGACCCCCACTATCAGACACTTATTCCCTATACACAGGGCAGATCGGACCCCCACTATCAGTCACATATTCCCTATACACAGGGCAGATCGGACCCCCACTATCAGTCACATATTCCCTATACACAGGGCAGATCGGACCCCCACTATCAGACACTTATTCCCTATACACAGGGCAGATTGGACTCCCACTGTCAGACACTTATTCCCTATACACAGGGCAGATTGGACCCCCACTATCAGTCACATATTCCCTATACACAGGGCAGATCGGACCCCCACTATCAGTCACATATTCCCTATACACAGGGCAGATCGGACCCCCACTATCAGACACTTATTCCCTATACACAGGGCAGATCGGACCCCCACTATCAGACACTTATTCCCTATACACAGGGCAGATCGGACCCCCAAGGGAGATAACCCAGTAAGGAAGGGGGGGGGGGGATTGGGGTTATCTCCCCTTAAACAATGAAGGATTCTGCAGACAACAGATCCAAAACATGAGAACCAAGTGATACAAACACCTGGCGGCTGTCAGGGCCTGCTGGGAGTTGTAGTGCTGCAGTATCTGGGGGTTACATTCTGACCATACATGAAGACCACCAGTGCGCCCATATGCCTGAACACTGGGGGGCGCCATGATATCCGTGCGCACAATCCTGATCCCAATAGAACTAGGTGCTGACTGTGTGAACCAGATCCTAGAAAATCTGTGCCATAAAAAACACTTCTCCGAAATCGCCAAATGGCGGATGTACGTCCCCACCTCATCTACCTGGACCCCATGTTCTGCAGCCTCTAGGGCGCTAACAGAGACTACGCATCACTTGTGGCGCACACCGGTAAAACTGCGCACACGGTCAATTCTTTACACATTGACTCGCGCCAAAGCTGTCATCTCACTTCACGCTATTTTTACGGCATCTGCGCCGCCATCATTCTTCTTATTGTGCGCTCCCAGGCAGCGCACTTGATGCGAGTTTCTCAAGTGTACAAAAATATGTGCGACCTTCTGGCGAAGAAACGTGTGCACGCTATTTATACTTTCTTGTACAATCGAGGGGATTTCTGTCATTTGCACAAATGTATTAAAGTATTGCGCCAAGTATAATAAATTCTGCGCAGCACAAACTGCGAGACGGCGCAGAAATCTGTAAGGATAAATTCCGCCCTTTGTATCGCCCCC
>NW_026610437.1:175000-269736 GCF_029499605.1 Hyla sarda | reverse complement strand
TTCTGTACTCTTTACCTGTATTACTGAAGTGTATGCACTGACTGGTGTCTGGTAGCACCCCCTACAGTACAGGGAGGTATTACATGTTCTGTACTCTTTACCTGTATTACTGAAGTGTATGCACTGACTGGTGTCTGGTAGCGCCCCCTACAGTACAGGGAGGTATTACATGTTCTGTACTCTTTACCTGTATTGCTGAAGTGTATGCACTGACTAGTGTCTGGTAACGCCCCCTACAGTACAGGGAGGTATTACATGTTCTGTACTCTTTACCTGTATTACTGAAGTTTATGCACTGACTGGTGTCTGGTAGCACCCCCTACAGTACAGAGAGGTATTACATGTTCTGTACTCATTACCTGTATTACTGAAGTGTATGCACTTACTGGTGTCTGGTAGCGCCCCCTACAGTACAGGGAGGTATTACATGTTCTGTACTCTTTACCTGTATTACTGAAGTGTATGCACTGACTGGTGTCTGGTAGCGCCCCCTACATACAGGGAGGTATTACATGTTCTGTACTCTTTACCTGTATTACTGAAGTGTATGCACTGACTGGTGTCTGGTAGCGCCCCCTACATACAGGGAGGTATTACATGTTCTGTACTCTACCTGTATTACTGAAGTGCATGCACTGACTGGTGTCTGGTAGCGCCCCCTACAGTGTAGGGAGGTTTTACATGTTCTGTGAACAGGAAAGGAGGGAGTCCAGCGCAGCAACTTCAAACAAATATGCGGTTTATTGTGTCATGGACGCAGCACACAGGACAGGCACGTAGGTGACGCGTTTCGGCCGGTGGCACCCGACCTTACTCATAGAAAGGTAAGACTGCCATACTTTCCTTATAAGGGGGAGGAGAATACACCTGTGAAATAACACCTGTTTGTCCGTGTAGATGACTTACCTCCAACCTGCTAAGGGAGGTTACAATGTATAGCAGTGAAAAAACTGAAAACTCGTATTAAAGACATTAAAATCTCAAAAGAGAAAATATATCAACTAAAGTATGACTAACATTGTGTATATATATCTATATATATATATATATATATATATATATATATATATATATATATATATATATATATATATATATATATTATATCCATCTATTATAATTACATTATACAAAAAGAATACATATCAATTATAGAAACCATATCCTATTCATTTTTAGTAATATGCTTGTACAGTGGTCCCTCTAGTTACCATATTAATTGGTTCCAGGACGACCATTGTATGTTGAGACCAGAACTCTATGGAAACCTGGTGATTGGTTCTGAAGCCCCAAAATGTCATAAAAAATAGGAAAAAGTGAGGATTAAAGATAAATAAGTAGATAACTAATATAGATAAAGCAAATACTTACATATAAAACTATGAGAGCTGCTGGGAGCTGTAATTAATGTCAGTATTTCCCAACCAGGGTGCCTCCAGCTGTTGCAAAACTACAACTCCCAGCATGCCTGGACAGCCAACGGCGCTACCAGACACCAGTCAGTAGATGCACTTCAGTAATACAGGTAAAGAGTACAGAACATGTAATACCTCCCTGTACTGTAGGGGGCGCTACCAGACACCAGTCAGTGCATACACTTCAGTAATACAGGTAAAGAGTACAGAACATGTAATGCCTTCCTGTACTGTAGGGGGCGCTACCAGACACCAGTCAGTGCATACACTTCAGTAATACAGGTAAAGAGTACAGAACATGTAATACCTCCCTGTACTGTTGGGGGCGCTACCAGACACCAGTCAGTGCATACACTTCAGTAATACAGGTAAAGAGTACCAAACATGTAATACCTCCCTGTACTGTTGGGGGCGCTACCAGACACCAGTCAGTGCATACACTTCAGTAATACAGGTAAAGAGTACCGAACATGTAATACCTCCCTGTACTGTAGGGGGCGCTACCAGACACCAGTCAGTGCATACACTTCAGTAATACAGGTAAATAGTACAGAACATGTAATACCTCTCTGTACTGTAGGGGGCGCTACCAGACACCAGTCAGTACATACACTTCAGTAATACAGGTAAAGAGTATACAGAACATGTAATACCTCCCTGTACTGTAGGGGGCGCTACCAGACACCAGTCAGTGCATACACTTCAGTAATACAGGTAAAGAGTACCGAACATGTAATACCTCCCTGTACTGTAGGGGGCGTTACCAGACACCAGTCAGTGCATACACTTCAGTAATACAGGTAAAGAGTCCAGAACATGTAATACCTCCCTGTACTGTAGGAGGCGTTACCAGACACCAGTCAGTGCATACACTTCAGTAATACAGGTAAAGAGTACAGAACATGTAATACCACCCTGTACTGTAGGGGGCGCTACCAGACACCAGTCAGTGCATGGACTTTAGGAATACAGGTAAAGAGTACAGAACATGTAATACCTCCCTGTACTGTAGGAGGTGCTACCAGACACCAGTCAGTGCATACACTCCAGTAATACAGGTAAAGAGTACAGAACATGTAATACCTCCCTGTACTGTAGGAGGTGCTACCAGACACCAGTCAGTGCATACACTCCAGTAATACAGGTAAAGAGTACAGAACATGTAATACCACCCTGTACTGTAGGGGGCGCTACCAGACACCAGCCAGTGCATGGACTTTAGGAATACAGGGATTTTACCAGTGAAATATCCATTCTGATTGGTCGGCTCTTCCAACTATTGACACGTTTCGCAGATTCCATAGCATTGTATGTTGAGTCTGGTTTCAAGTTACAATGGTCCAGAAAAGACTATTGTATGTTGAGGCCATTGTAAGTTGAGGGATCACTGTACGTCCACCAGGCCGCCTGATAGTGTCGGGCATAGGATCAATCACAGCAAATCTGTCACAGTACATTGACCAAATGCTCCAACCCTATGTGAAAAAGATACCATCCTACATACGTGATACAAAACAAATTATTCAAATGATTGAAACCGTCAATTGGGATCCATCATGGTATCTAGGAACCTTAGACGTAAGTTCTTAATATACTGTCATCCATGAACAAGGCATTGGAGCTATTCGAGACACTTTAGAGGGACATGTAGACCTGCCAATGGAACACATACATTTTATATTAGATGGCATCAATTTTATTTTAACACATACCGTATTTTTCGCCATATAAGACGCTCCGGCATATAAGACGCACCCAATTTTAAAGCATGAAAATCTGGAAAAAAAGATTTTGAACCTTCAACCTTCGGACCTCCAGATGTTACAAAACTACAACTCCCAGCATGCCCAGACAGATATTGGCTGTCCGGGCATGCCAGGTATAGGACCACTGGTATAGTAGGTAATACTCGCGTGTCCCCGCCGCTCTGAACCCGTCACCGCTGCCATGGATGTTGCTCCATCGCTGTCGCCACGTCCCCGGGCTGTCCTCGTTGCTCCGGAACGTCTCTGCTCCCGGGTATCCTCGCTCTCCGTCGCCGCCATCACGTCGCTATTCACGCCGCTCCTGTTGGATGACGGGACGGTGTGCACGACGACGTGATGACGACAAAGGAGAGCGCCGGCCATGCAGGGGATCCCGGCACGGAGCAGACACCGATGAGGCAGGTAAGGTCCCTCCCGGTGTCCTGAAAGCTGTTCGGGATGCTGCGATTTCACCGCGGTGGCCCCGAACAGCCCGACTGAGCAGCCGGGTTAGTGTCACTTTCGCTTCAGACGCGGCGGTCAGCTTTGATCGCCGCGTCTGAAGGGTTAATACAGGGCATCACCGCGATTAGTCGCAGGTCCTGGCCATTGATAGCCGCAGGGACCGCCGTGATAGGACAGGTTTTAATGTGTATTTGCCGTATAAGACGCACCAACTTTTCCCCCACAGTTTTGCGGAAGAAAAAGTGCGTCTTATACGGCGAAAAATACGGTAATTATTTAAAATTTAATACAGAATTTTACCTTCAAATCAATGGTACCGCTATGGGCATCAGGTTCGCCCCCAGCTATGCCAATCTTTTTATGGCAAGTTGGGAACATATTACCATCAATCCCCGACCGGGAGGCGACCTGGTGTCCTGGTACCGTTATATTGATGACATCTTTTTTTTTTATATGGCGGGGCACCAAACCTGATTTTAGACAATTTTATTTCTTCTATTAATATTAATAATTTTAACCAAAAATTCACACCTAATATTAGCCCCAATTCTGTAGAATTTTTAGATCTTTTAATATCAGCTACCCAAGATAAATTGGTATGCAGCACATGCCATAAACCTGTGGCCAAAAATGGGTTAATTCTACATACAAGTTACCATCTACCTCAATGGCTGATTAATGTTCCCTCGAGTCAATTTCGGAGGCTTAAAAGAAATTGTACAGACAATGATCAATTTGAACTCGAGACCATAGCACTCACTAAACAACAATTTCTCTCTAAAGAATATCCATTGGCAGGACTCCAACAATCCCTAGACACAGCACGAAATTTGGACAGAACAACATTTTTTACTCCCAAACCACCTATCACACAAACATCTATCAATAAAGAGTTGCCCAAATTAATTATTCCATTTAATACGCAATATCGTAAAATAGAAAATATTCTTAAAAAATATTGGCCACTCTTGTGTGAAGATAAAGTATTAAAAGAATTCCTCCCAGAGAGACCATCCATTATACAGTGACCCCCCCCCGACATGCGATGGCCCCGACATATGATCAAATCGACATACGATGCTTTTATATGTCAGGCCATCGCATTAACTGCTATCCGACAGCGCAAAATGCTTAAGCATCCCGGGCAGGTTCACTTACCTATCCCCGCTGCTCCGGGTCCACTTCGCGATCCTCCGGCGTCTTCTGCATCTTCTCCGGGGTCCGGGCCTCGCTTTCCGGCGTCGTTATTACGTCGCTGCGCACGCTGTCCCGGCGCCGCAACGTAATAACGTCACCAGAAAGCAAGGCCCGGACCCGGAGAAGATGCGGAGGAAGCCGGAGGATCTCGAAGAAGACGCCGGAGCAGTGGGACAGCATCAAGAGCGGTGAGGACGCGGTCCGGAGCGGCGGGGACAGGTGAGTATTAAATGCACTTTTTACCTTGCACGGATCCCTCAGCATACGATGGATTCGACAAACGATGGGTCGTTTGGAAGGAATTACCATCGTATGTTGAGGGACCAGTGTATATACAAGAGCCCCCAATCTCGATATTAAAATTGCACCCACAGTTACGACCAACAACTTGAGACCCAAATATCTATCTACCATAGTAGATTTGAAAGGATTTTTTAGATGCGGACAATGTCCTAATTGCAAGGTAACACGATTTGATAAAAGGCCTACAGAAGATAAATCTACAACTAACGATTTCACACATATATTAACCAACTTCCTCAATTGCGCAGGCAAGGGAGTGATGTATGTAATCGAATGTCCTTGCAAGAAGCAATATATAGGTCGAACATCACGTGCATTAAAAACACGCATACTTGAACATCGATATAACATCAAAAAAAGGAACGATAAACACCCTCTGTCATCCCATTTCAAACAGCACCATCAAAGGAATCCCAATAATCTTAAAGGGGTACTCCGGTGCTAAGACATCTTATCCCCTATCCAAAGGATAGGGGATAAGATGCCTGATCGCGGGGGTCCCGCGGCTGGGGATCTTCCACGCAGCACCCCGTTAGAATCAGCCCCCGGAGCGTGTGACGTAATGCTCCGCTCCCTCAATGCAAGTCTATGGAGGGGGCGTGACAGCTGTCACACCCCCTCCCATTGGCTTGCATTGAGGGGGCGGAGCCGTGACATCACAATGTTGTGATTGGCAGTCATCAGACCCCGAGCGAACATGCTCCGGGGACTGATTTTAACGTGGGGCAGCGTGCAAGATCATGGGGGCCCCCAGTGGCGGGACCCCCGCAATCAGGCATCTTATTCCCTATCCTTTGGATAGGGGATATGATGTCTAAGCGCCGGAGTACCCCTTAAGCCCCTGTAATACTCCCTATTTTTTAATTGTTTAATTTTTTAGAGTGATTCATATGCATATTTCCATCGAGATTTTTATCCAATATAGAGATCTACTCAATCCATTCACCATTCTATCCATTATTCTATTACTCTAAGAATTAAAATTGAGTGAAATAATCCATAAAATGTAGTAATCCTTTTAATCATCCACATATACCCCTTACACGTCATTATAGATGCATATATTTAAATCTCTAGTCATTTTCCACAATATTTTTGTGGGTCATTTCACATACATAATTTCTAATCAAATATTTGTAGACAATTCTTGCCTTGCTTCATAAATATAGTGATACACCGTAATATTCTATTCCTTTAGATGCACATTCTCCCAAACAGTTCTCACATTTTTCTATATTTTATGATCATTAAAAAAAAATCTTTTTATGTATATCATATTTCCAAGTATTCTATTTAGAAATTATAAAATATTTTCTAAACTATTTTAGTCACTTTCTATTGTTTTTAAATAATTTTTTGTTGCATTATCAATACATGGATTTCTACCACGTTTTCCATGAAATTCCATGTTTGTTACCCAAGTTGTTGTGACGCCTCCCTTAAAGGGGTAGTCCAGTGGTGAAAAACTTATCCCCTATCCTAAGGATAGGGGATAAGTTTGAGATCGCGGGGGTCCGACCGCTGGGGCCCCCTGCGATCTCTCTGTACGGGGCCCCGACTCTCCGCCGAGATAGCGGGTGTCGACCCCCGCACGAGGCGGCGGCCGACACGCCCCCTCAATACATCTCTATGGCAGAGCCGGAGATTGCCGAAGGCAGCGCTTCGGCTCTGCCATAGAGTTGTATTGAGGAGGCGTGTCGGCCGCCGCCTCGTGCGGAGGTCGACACGCCCCCTTCCCGCGGGCTGTCGGGGCTCCGTACAGGAGATCGCGGGGGGCCCCAGCGGTCGGACCCCCCGCGATCTGCAACTTATCCCCTATCCTTAGGATAGGGGATAAGTTGCTCACCACTGAATCACCACTGGACTACTCCTTTAAAGGGAGGAGCTGCTTATATAAATATCCCACGGAATTGACCTTGAACATTACTGCTGAGGAAAAGTCCTATGGAGGACTAGAAACGCGTCCAGCTTATACCCTAGAGTGCCGCATCATCCAGCCCTATTTGGGACACAGAGCCATCCTATCTACGGCATACGTTACTTAAGTACGGGGCAGCAGCCACGAGGACACGCCACAAGGACTGCAGCCACGAGGACCGCAAAAGACCTTTCCTCTTACCGCAGCCACCGTTATCCATCTCCTTGCTGTATCAATTGAGACGGCCGTGTCTCTAACAGTAAGTCACCTTCTACCACTGTCGGGATTGTCAGCCGCATACCAGGTACTATATACATGGATATGTTACACTATTGAAGCGCTGCAGTCCCCCAGAAAATAGCCCACCTATTCCACTGCATACTTTTGAGACTGCACAGTCTCTAGCAGTGGACCCTTTGCCTAAAGGGATTGTGTTACCATCCACCTTTGACTATATGCACGTATTGTAACAAATTTGAAGAACAGTTACTTATCTGTAAGATCGCTGCTTACCGCTGAGACGGCAGAGTCTCCAGCAGCGAACCTCTTGCATAGAGAACTAAGCAGAGACATCATCACAAGTGCATACACAGTATCTGCTTCTACAAAGGATACTTATTACCATTGTACTATCACCCTCTGGATTACAAAGTGCCGTCCTCTCATTCATTTATGACATTTGGCTGGATTACAGATGCAAAGTCACTGACTAAATGCACCTTATTTGAATGCCAAGTACAGTAACCCCCCCCCCCCCCCCCGACATGCGATGGCTCCGACATATGTCGGGGCCATCGCATTAACTGCTATCCGACAGCGCAAAAATGCTTAAGCTGCTGTCAGATAGCAGTGTAAGCATCCCGGACAGGTTCGCTTACCTATCTCTGCTGCTCCGGGTCCACTTCGGGATCCTCCGGCGTTTTCTGTATCTTCTCCTGGGTCCGGGCCTCGCTTTCCGGTGTCGTTATGACATCGCTGCACACGCCGTCCAGGCGCCGCAACGTAATAACATCACCAGAAAGCAAGGCCCAGACACCGGAGAAGATGCGGAAAAAGCCGGAGGATCCCGAAGAAGACGCCGGAGCAGCGGGACAGCATCGGGAGCGGTGGAACGAATTACCATCGTATGTTGAGGGACCACTGTATATACCTCATTTATATATTAACTATACTTATTTTATCTTGCCTTCTGCAATATCTATGTTATAACCTTGAATGTATTGTATATTTGCTAACTCACAAGGGCCCTGTGAGATTGGCATACATTATACAGTGGTCCCTCAACATACGAAGGTAATCCGTTCCAAATGAACCATCGTTTGTTCAAACCATCGTATGTTGAGGGATCCGTGCAATGTAAAGTATAGGATGTAATACTCACCTGTCCCCGGCGCTCCGGACCCATCACCGCTGTCCTGGATGTCGCCCTCCATCGCTGTAGCTGCGTCCCCGAGGTGTCCCCGCCGCTCCGGACATCTCTGCTTCCTGATCCTGGCTCTCTGTCGCCGCCATCACGTCACTATGCACGCCGCTCCTATTTGATGATGGGACGGCGTGCGTGGCGACGTGATGACGACGAAGGAGAGCACCGGCAATGCAGGGGATCCCGAAGAGGATGCTCCGGAGCCCCGCGGACAGGTAGGAGACCATCACCGGAGCACACGGGGCACTGTAAACGGCTATCCGATGGTAGCTGAAGCAGTCAGCGCTGCCGGATAGCCGTTTATGCGATGGCCCCGACATAGAAAAGCATCGGATGTTGATGCTGCCTCTGAGAGGCCATCGTATCTTGAAATGATCGTATGTCGGGGCCATCGTAGGTCGGGGGGTCACTGTATATATTTAATAAATTAATTTAACCAAATATTCAAGACCCTGAGCCTCAATATCTATTTCCACATGGTTAATAAAGTCCGAGGAAATAAAGTTAAAATCCGGAGCACAACGATATGGAAATAAATAAGGAAAATGTTATAAAAACACTATTAAAATGATGTTGTGTATACAGTACATGGTCTATTGTATAACAAAATCCACCTCCTATAACCTCGCTCTATCCTATGATCGGGACTGCAAAAAGAAGTAAACGCAACCATAAAAGAAAGAATAATACACAATGCAGGATGAGCTTTTCTGAGGCAGAAATATCCCACAATGGCGACTCTTCCTCTTATCCCACAATGGCGACTCTTCCTCTTATCCCACAATGGCGACTCTTCCTCTTATCCCACAATGGCGACTCTTCCTCTTATCCCACAATGGCGACTCTTCCTCTTATCCCACAATGGCGACTCTTCCTCTTATCCCACAATGGCGACTCTTCCTCTTATCCCACAATGGCGACTCTTCCTCTTATCCCACAATGGCGACTCTTCCTCTTATCCCACAATGGCGACTCTTCCTCTAACCATAACCAGGACCTGATGGCCACATTGTCCACAGAAGCAAGTGACCTGGTGGCAGGAATCAGGGATCCCCATCACCCAAAGGACGTAGAAGGAGAGCGGGGTGTAAGCGCCAATGACAAAAGCCACCATCTACATTCTCAGACCCCACACAAGTAAGATCCTCTGTGATCAGCTATAATTTATCACCGCACAGATCCAGAGTTTAAAGGGGTACTCCGGTGCTAAGACATCTTATCCCCTATCCAAGCAATAGGGTATAAGATGCCTGATCGCGGGGGTCCTGCCGCTGGGGACCCTCGTGATCTTGCACGCAGCACCCCGTTAGAATCAGTCCCCGGAGCGTGTTAGCTCCGGGTCTGATTACTGGCGATCACGGGGAACAGGGACAGAGCGTTGTGATGTCACAGCTCCGCCCCCATGTGCCATCACGCTCCGCCCCCTCAATGCAAGCCTATGGGAGGGGGCGTGGCAGCTGTCAGCTGATGACTGGCGATCTCGGGGCCGGAGTATTGTGACATCACGGCCCCGCCCCCGTGTTATGTCATGCTCTGCCCCCTCAATGCAAGCCTATGGGAGGGGGCGTGACAGCGGTGGGACCCCCACGATCAGCCAACTTATTCCCTATCCTTTGGATAGGGGATAAGAGGTCTTAATGCCGGAGTACCCCTTTAACCCCTTAAGGATCTGGGTTTTTTCCGTTCTTGCATTTTCGTTTTTTGCTCCTTGCCTTTAAAAAATCATAACTCTTTAAATTTTGCATCTAAAAATCCATATGATTGCTTTTTTTCTGCGCAACCAATTCTACTTTGTAATGACGTCAGTCATTTTGCCCAAAAATCGGTGAAACGGAAAGAAAAATCATTGTGCGACAAAATTGAAAAAAAAACGCCGTTTTGTAACTTTTGGGGGCTTCCGTTTCTACGTAGTACATTTTTCGGTAAATATGACACCTGATATTTATTCTGTAGGTCCATACGATTATAATGATCCCCGACTTATATAGGTGATTTTGTCGCACTTCTGGAAATAATCATAACTACATGCAGGAAAATTTATACGTTTAAAATTGTCATCTTCTGACCCCTATAACTTTTTTATTTTTCCGTGTATGGGGCGGTATGAGGGCTCATTTTTTACGCCGTGATCTGAAGTTTTTAACGGAACCATTTTTGCATTGATCGGACTTATTGATCGCTTTTATTCATTTTTAAATGTATAAAAAGTGACCAAAAATGCACTATTTTGGACTTTTGAATTTTTTTGCGCGCACGCCATTGACCGAGCGGTTTAATTAACAATATATTTTTATAATTCGGACATTTCCGCACGCGGCGATACCACATATGTTTATTTTTATTTACACTGTTTTTTTTTTTTTTTTTTTATGGGAAAAGGGGGGTGATTCAAACTTTTAATAGGGGAGGGGTTAAATGATATTCATTCACTTTTTTCACTTTTTTTTTTCAGTGTTATAGCTGGGACCTATAACACTGCACACACTGATCTCTTATACTGATCATTATTATCCCATAGGAGACTATAACACTGCACACACTGATCTCTTACACTGATCATTGTTATCCCATAGGGACCTATAACACTGCACACACTGATCTCTTATACTGATCATTGTTATCCCATAGGGACCTATAACACTGCACACACTGATCTCTTATACTGATCATTATTATCCCATAGGGACCTATAACACTGCACACACTGATCTCTTATACTGATCATTATTATCCCATAGGGACCTATAACACTGCACACACTGATCTCTTATACTGATCATTATTATCCCATAGGGACCTATAACACTGCACACACTGATCTCTTACACTGATCATTGTTATCCCATAGGGATCTATAGCACTGCACACACTGATCTCTTATACTGATCATTATTATCCCATAGGGACCTATAACACTGTACACACTGATCTCTTACACTGATCATTGTTATCCCATAGGGACCTATAACACTGCACACACTGATCTCTTATACTGATCATTGTTATCCCATAGGGACCTAGAACACTGCACACACTGATCTTTATCATTGATCACTGGTTTCTCATAGGAAACCAGTGATCAACGATTCTGCCGCTTGACTGCTCATGGCTGGATCTCAGGCACTGAGCAGTCAATCGGCGATCGGATAGCGAGGAGGCAGGTAGGGACCCTCCCGCTGTCCTGTAAGCTGTTCGGGATGCCGCGATTTCGCTGCGGCTATCCCCAACAGCCCACTGAGTTAACCGGCATGGTTTCACTTTCGCTAAAGGGTTAATAGTGCGCGGCGCCGCGATCGGCGCTGCGCACTATTAGCGGCGGGTCCCAGCTTCACTATGACGCCGGGCCTGCCGTGATATGATGCGGGGTTACTGTGTAACCCCGCGTTATATCACGGGAGCAGGACCAAGGACGTACCGGTACGTCCTTGGTCCTTAAGGGGTTAAGCAGAGGCCTGAACTCTGGTCCAACATTTGGATTTAGATTTTTTTTTTAACCATTCTGGACATTAATAAATGTGCAAGAAATTTAACGTTACAGAGACACTTTTCGAAATGTGATGGAAATGTTCAAAAGGCGGACGTGTCTCAGTCACCTGATAGGAATTATCTGATGTGTTGATTTTGTGGAGCAGAGTTATATACTCTCACTATATGGATTACAACTTCTTATATTATCCTGGTTTTTATCCTATAACATCCAGACCTGGTGTTTTGGGACAGACACCTAGAATCAGTCAAAAAAGACTTGGTTAACCCCTTAAGGACCCAGCGTTTTTCTGTTTTTGCACTTTCATTTTTTCCTCCTCACCTTTTAAAAATCATAACCCTTTCAATTTTGCACCTAAAAATCCATATGATGCTTATTTTTTGCGCCACCAATTCTACTTTGTAATGACGTCAGTCATTTTACCCAAACATCTATGGCAAAACGGGAAAAAAAATCATTGTGCGACAAAATGGAAGAAGAAAATGTCATTTTGTAACTTTTGGGGGCTTCCGTTTCTACGTAGTACATTTTTCGGTAAAAATGACACCTTCTCTTTATTCTGCAGGTCCATACGATTAAAATGATCCCCGACTTATATAGCAATGAAGAAATAGATGGTCCAACGCAGGATAATGTGCAATAAAAGCCAAAATGTATTGTAGATTCAAGCCATAGGATAGCAGGACACAAGGTTACGTGTTTCAGCCGGAAAAACCAGCCTTAATCTACAAAAAATGTTGGCTTTTATTGCACGTTATCCTGCGCTTGACCATCTATTTCTTCATTGCTATCTTGTTAGTTCACACGGTGCCGTGCGGCAGGCGTCTGGCTGGAAGGGTGAGCTGAGTTACCATATATTCCCCTACTTATATAGGTGATTTTGTCGCACTTCTGAAAAAAATCATAACTACATGCAGGAAAATGTATACGTTTAAAATTGTCATCTTCTGACCCCTATAACTTTTTATTTTTCCACGTACGGGGCGGTATGAGGGCTCATTATTTGCACCGTGATCGGAAGTTTCTAGCCATTTTAGTACCATTTTGTTTTGATCAGACTTTTTGATCGTTTTTTTATACATTTTTTTATGGTATACAAAGTGACCAGAAATATGCAATTTTGGACTTTGGAATGCGGCAATACCACATATGTTTATTTTAATTTACACAGTTTTTTATGGGAAAAGGGGGGTGATTCAAACTTTTATTAGGGAAGGGGTTAAATGATCTTTTTTAACTTTTTTCCCCCCAGTGTTATAGCTCCCATAGGGGGCTATAACACTGCACACACTGATCTTTTACACTGATCATTGTTATCCGATAGGGGACTATAACACTGCACACACTGATCTCTTATACTGATCATTGTTATCCCATAGGAACCTATAACACTGCACACACTGATCTCTTATACTGATCATTGTTATCCCATAGGGGGCTATAACACTGTACACACTGATCTTTTACACTCATCATTGTTATCCCATAGGGGACTATAACACTGCACACACTGATCTTTTACACTGATCATTGTTATCCCATAGGGGGCTATAACACTGCACACACTGATCTCTTATACTGATCATTATTATCCCATAGGAGACTATAACACTGCACACACTGATCTCTTATACTGATCATTGTTATCCCATAGGGGGCTATAACACTGCACACACTGATCTTTTACACTGATCATTGTTATCCCATAGGGGACTATAACACTGCACACACTGATCTCTTATACTGATCATTGTTATCCCATAGGGGGCTATAACACTGTACACACTGATCTTTTACACTCATCATTGTTATCCCATAGGGGACTATAACACTGCACACACTGATCTTTTACACTGATCATTGTTATCCCATAGGGGGCTATAACACTGCACACACTGATCTCTTATACTGATCATTATTATCCCATAGGAGACTATAACACTGCACACACTGATCTCTTATACTGATCATTGTTATCCCATAGGGGGCTATAACACTGCACACACTGATCTTTTACACTGATCATTGTTATCCCATAGGGGACTATAACACTGCACACACTGATCTCTTATACTGATCATTGTTATCCCATAGGGGGCTATAACACTGCACACACTGATCTTTTACACTGATCATAGTTATCCCATAGGGGGCTATAACACTGCACACACTGATCTTTTACACAGGTGACTGCAAAGCCATAGCTGTGCATTGATCAGTGTTATCGGCGGTTGATTGCTCAAGCCTGGATTTCAGGCTTGGAGCAACCAATCAACAATCAGATGCACAGGAGGCAGGTAAGCCACCCTCCTGCTGCGTCCTAGCTGATCGGAACATCGCGATTTTATTGTGGTGGTCCTGATCAGCCCGACAGAGCAGCCGGGATGCTTCTACTTCAACTTTTAGACGCGGTGTTCAGCCCAATCGGCGATGTCCGGCATTAGGGTGGTCCTGGTTGCTTATAGCAACCGGAACCCACCAGGTATGATGTGCGCTCACCTCATGAGTGTGCATTATATCTGGGGACGCGCATATGAACATTAATAAATGTCCATTTGTGCTAAGTGTTTAAAGGGGTACTCCGGTGGAAAACATTTTTTTTTTCTTTTTTAAATCAACTGGTGCCAGAAAGTTAAACAGATTTATAAATGACTTCTATTAAAAAAATCTTTACCCTTCCAGTACTTTTTAGCAGCTGTATGCTACAGAGGAAATTCTTTTCTTTTTGAATTTCTTTTTTGTCTTATCCACAGTGCTTTCTGCTGACACCTGATGTCCGTATCAGGAACAGTCCAGAGCAGGAAAAAATCCCCATTGCAAACCTATCCTGCTCTGGATAGTTCCTGACACGGACAGAGGTGTCAGCAGAGAGCACTGTGGACAAGACAAAAAAGAAATTCAAAAAGAAAAGAATTTCCTCTGTAGCATACAGCTACTAAAAAGTACTGGAAGGATTAAGATTTTTTTAATAGAAGTCATTTACAAATCTGTTTAACTTTCTGGCACCAGTTGATTTAAAAAACAAAAATGTTTTCCACCGGAGTACCCCTTTAACCTCTTAAGGACCCATGACGTATGCATACGTCATGGTCTTTTTCTGGTCTCCGCCGCTCACCCGGCGGAGATCGGAAGCGGATCTCTGCTGAAATCCTTCAGCAGGGATCCAGGGCAGATGCCGAGGGGGGTCCCGGGACCCCCACATATCGGCGATCGTCACAGATCGCTTGCGAAATCAGGCAAGCGATCTGCTCCGATTCCGGGTATTCGGGTCACTTGTGACCCGATGACCCGCAAAAAAGAAGGTGATCAGCGGTGTACGATACACCGCCAATCACCTTCGGTTGCTGGGAGCGGTGACAATACTGTCACCGCCCCAGCAATGCTGCTATTGGCCGGCGATCGTCCGGCCAATAACAGCGCGGCAGAGGAGGGGTTAACGGACCTCTCACGCAGCTCTGCGCGCTCGCTGAGATCAGTCAGCGGGCAAAGCTGTGTGAAGAGGACCGGGGCCCCCCCTCTGTGCTCCAGAGCCCCCTCACAGAAGACGATTGCCCCCCTAGTGCAGGGAAAGTGTGTCCCTTAGGGAAAGTTAGGTAAACTGAAAGTAAAAGTAACATAAAAGTTAAAAAAAATAAAAATCCCCCCCCCACCTGACCCCCTAATAGGCCCCTAGGGCCCTGTGATCAGTGTCACCCGGGACCTATTAGGGGTTCAGGGCGCTGCGTGCGCCACCCCTTTTTTTTTGGCCGCAGCGTGTTTTTTTTTTTTTTCCATTATAACGGTGTGTGAGTGATAATCACACACCGTTATATAAAGTATTACACCAAGCACAACACTAAATACTTCCCTGCCCCCCCCCCCCCCCGCTCACACCCCCTCCCCCCGCCATCGCCCCTCCCCCCGCCACTGTAGAAAAAGGCGATGGCTCGCCGGGCATTTTCGGCAGTGGAGGCTTACGCTTTTTTAGCCTCCGACTCCGAATCTGCCAGTGAGGACGATGAAGATCCTACATTTTTGTGTTCTTCATCGTCCTCCTCATCATCTAGCAGTGATGATGAGTCCCCTGTACGGCGGCGGAGACCACGCACCCCCCATGATAGTGACCCAGTGGCCGACACTAGTACGGGTGGCAATGCTGCTCGTAATCGGAGTCCGGCCCCTCAGACAAGTGCATCGGAGCCCCCTTCCGATGACCCTGTCTGGAGCCCCCAAGAGGGTTATCAGCCACGGATTCCTGAGTTTGTTGGCGACTCAGGAATCCGGATTGACACGTCTGGCTTCACTGATCTGGACTTTTATCAGTTTTTTTTCAGTGACGGCCTGGTCAATCTAATGGTGGAGCAAACAAAGTTGTACGCCCAGCAGTTCATTGCCCACCACCCAGATTCGTTTTTGGCCAGGTCCAATTAAAGGCGCGCCATTGATGCAGCGGAAATGAGGACATTTTGGGGCCTCACGCTGCATATGGGCCTGGACAAAAAAACATGTGCTCGTCAATACTGGAGGGGGGACGTCCTCTACCAGACCCCGCTTTACAGTATGGCGATGACACGGAAGCGGTACGAGGCGATTCGGAAATGCCTGCATTATGCAGATAATGCGGCATGTCCGCCCCGAGGGGATCCCGCCCATGACCGGCTTTTCAAAGTGAGGCCGGTCATCGATCACTTTGGGGCCAAATTTTTGGAGGCCTATGTACCGCTCAGGGACCTCTCGGTAGATGAGTCTCTCATCAGTTTTTCGGGGAGACTCATCTTCCGCCAGTATATTCCCTCGAATCTGGCGCGGTATGGCGTGAAGCTCTATAAACTTTGTGAGAGTACCTCCGGGTACACTTACAAGTTAAGAGTGTATGAGGGACAAGATTCCCGTATTGAACCCCCAGATTGTTCCCCCACTCTGGGTGTTAGCGGGAAAATCGTTTGAGACCTTATGCACCCATTGCTGGATAAGGGTTACCACGTGTATGTGGATAACTTTTATACCAGCATCCCTCTGTTCACATCCCTTGCCGCCAGATCCACGTCCGCTTGTGGGACTGTGCGGAGGAAACAGAGAGGCCTCCCTCTAAATTTGGTCAAGACGCCTATCCCCAAGGGTGAGTCCCGTGCCCTGACCCATGATAACCTGTTGTTGGTCAAGTATAAGGATAAGAGGGATGTCCTTATACTCACCACTATTCATGGTAACGGCAGCACCCCTGTCCCTGTGCGAGGTACCGCGGGACCGGTCCTCAAGCCCGATTGTATTCTGGACTACAATCGGTATATGGGGGGAGTTGATCTCTCAGATCAAGTCCTCAAGCCATACAACGCCATGCGGAAAACACGGGCATGGTACAAAAAAGTTGCGGTCTACATCGTACAGGTTGCCATGTACAACGCTTTTGTACTATCCCAGTACGCTGGCAACACAGGGACATTCCTCCAGTACCAAGAAGAAGTCTGATCTTTGCTGACCGGGAAAGATCAGGCCGGAGTTCCCAAGGGTCTGGAGTTGTAGGCGCCAGGATCGTCCCAGGCCAACACTTTCCAGGTGAGATCCCCCACAGTGGAAAGAAGGGACGATCCCAGAAAAGATGCAGAGTGTGTTACAGGAGGGGGATTCGGAGGGACATTAGGTACCAATGTGACACTTGCCCAGATAATCCGGGCCTCTGCATAGGCTGCTTCAGGGAGTATCACACTTCCATGGAGCCCTACATTTTCCCTTTACATTTTAATTTTCCATAATTTGACCAATGTACAAAGTCCAGAGTACATTCCAAATTTTAACCCCCATAAACCACTAAATTGCCCCAAAAAACTGAAAAAAAAAAATAAGATAAGACCTCTGGGGGTGTTTTTTTTCAGAAATGGGTCATAGGTCACTGAGTCACTATCATCGGGGACTTTTTTTTTATGTTGCCTCAAATGTGCAGCGCCCTCTCTCCACCTGAGCGGGTGCGCATTTAAGGCAACAGGTTAGGGACGGCCACACACATCACATTCCCAGAATGATGACTCAGAGCATAGGGTTTGGGGCGGGCATATTTTTTTTAGTTTTGGCTATGCTCTGGGTCATCATTCTGGGAACATATCCTGTTTTATTATTTTATGATTTATAGTTTTCTGGCCCACTGTACCCCATATTACGGGCCTCTGTACCCCACCTGTCTACCCCAGTTACGGCCCGTTGTCCCCCATAGTGTTCCCCTATTTTAGGGCTCAGTGCTCCCCCCCATTAATGCTCCTTGAGGGGGGATCCCACATCCTGGCTGCTATAATAAGCTCAAGGCCCCTGACTGACTTCCCACTCCAAGACCTGGTGTGCACCCGCAGATCGAAAATCATAAAAAATTAAGGTATGTCCTTATTCCAAAGAAATGTATTTACAAATTTTGGGGTGTCTTTTCTGCTATTAACCCTTGTAAAAATGTAAAATTTGGGGGAAAACCCACATTTTAGTGACATTTTTATTTTTTTTATTTTACATATGCAAAAGTCGTGAAACCCCTGTGGGGTATTAAGGCTTACTTTACCCCTTGTTATGTTCCTCAAGGGGTCTAGTTTCCAAAATGTGATGCCATGTGTTTTTTTTTTTTGCTGTCCTGGCACCATAGGGGCTTCCCAAATGCGACATGTCCCCCCCCCCCCCCCCCCCCCACATTTCAGCAAAGTTTGCAAATGTGACTCCTTCTCTTCTGAGCATTGTGGCGCTCCTGCAGTGCACTTGACTTCCACTTATGGGGTACCTCCATACTCAGAAGAGATGGGGTTACAAATTTTGGGGGGTATTTTCTTCTATTAACCCTTGCAAAAATGTGAAATTTGGGGGGAAACACACATTTTAGTGAAAAAAAATAAACACATTTTACATATGGAAAAGTCGTGAAACCCCTGTGGGGTTTAAAGGCTCACTTAATTCCTTGTTACGTTCCTCAAGGGGTCTAGTTTCCAAAATGGTATGCCATGTGGGGTTATTTTGCTGTTCTGGCACCATAGGGGCTTCCTAAATGCGACAGGCCCCCCTAGCAAAATTTGCTCTCAAAAAGCCAAATATTACTCCTTCTCTTCTGAGCATTGTAGTTCGCCCGTAGTGCACTTCAGGGGAACTTATGGGGTACCTCCATACTCAGAAGAGATGGGGTTACAAATTTTGGGGGGTATTTTCTGCTACTAATCCTTGCAAAAATGTGAAATTTGGGGGGAAACACACATTTTAGTGAAAAAAAATTTTACATATGGAAAAGTCGTGAAACCCCTGTGGGGTATTAAGGCTCACTTAATTCCTTGTTACGTTCCTCAAGGGGTCTAGTTTCCAAAATGGTATGCCATGTGGGGTTATTTTGTTGTTCTGGCACCATAGGGGCTTCCTAAATGCGACATGCCCCCCTAACAAAATTTGCTCTCAAAAAGCCAAATATTACTCCTTCTCTTCTGAGCATTGTAGTTCGCCCGTAGTGCACTTCAGGGGAACTTATGGGGTACCTCCATACTCAGAAGAGATGGGGTTACAAATTTTGTGGGGTATTTACTGCTATTAATCCTTGCAAAAATGTGAAATTTGGGGGGAAACACATTTTAGTGAAAAAAATAAAAAAAATTTACATATGGAAAAGTCGTGAAACCCCTGTGGGGTATTAAGGCTCACTTAATTCCTTGTTACATTCCTCAAGGGGTCTAGTTTCCAAAATGGTATGCCATGTGTTTTTCTTTTGCTGTTCTGGCACCATAGGGGCTTCCTAAATGCAATATGCCCCCCAAAAACCATTTCAGAAAAACGTACTCTCCAAAATCCCCTTGTCGCTCCTTCGCTTCTGAGCCCTCTACTGCGCCCGCCGAACACTTTACATAGACATATGAGGTATGTGCTTACTCGAGAGAAATTGGGCTACAAATATAAGTATAAATTTTCTCCTTTTACCCCTTGTAAAAATTCAAAAATTGGGTCTACAAGAACATGCCAGTGTAAAAAATTAAGATTGTGAATTTTCTCCTTCACTTTGCTGCTATCCCTGTAAAAAACACCTAAAGGGTTAAAACGCTGACTGAATGTCATTTTGAATACATTGGGGGGTGCAGTTTTTATAATGGGGTCATTTGTGGGGTATTTCTAAGATGAAGACCCTTCAAATCCACTTCAAACCTGAACTGGTCCCTGAAAAATAGTGAGTTTTGAAATTTTGTGAAAAATTTGAAAATTGCTGCTGAACTTTGAAGCCTCTGATGTCTCCAAAAGTAAAAACTCATCAATTTTATGATACAAACATAAAGTAGACATATTGTATATGTGAATAAAAAAAATGTATTTGGAATATCCATTTTCCTTACAAGCAGAGAGCTTCAAAGTTAGAAAAATGCTAAATTTTCAAATTTTTCCACAAATTTTGGGATTTTTCACCAAGAAAGGATTCAAGTTACCAAAAAATTTAACCACTAAGTAGAATATGTCAGGAAAAAACAATCTCGGGAATCAGAATGATAACTGAAAGCATTCCAGAGTTATTAATGTTTAAAGTGACAGTGGTCAGATGTACAAAAAATGTCCGGGTCCTAAGGTGTAAAATGGCCTGGTCCTTAAGGGGTTAAGGACGCAGCCCATTTGGCCCTTAAGGACGCAGCCAATTTTTACGTTTTCGTTTTTTCCTCCTCGCCTTCAAAAAATCATAACTCTTTTATATTTTCATCCACAGACTAGTATGAGGGCTTGTTTTTTGCGCGACCAGTTGTCCATTGTAATGACATCACTCACTTTACCAAAAAATGTACGGCGCAACCAAAAAAATACTATTTGTGTGGGGAAATTAAAAAGAAAACCACAATTTTGCTAATTTAGGAAGGTTTCGTTTTCACGCCGTACAATTTACGATAAAAATTACATGTGTTATTTATTCTTTGGGTCAATACACTGAAAATGATTCCCATGATAATATACTTTTCTATTACTGTTGCGCTTAAAAAAAAATCACAAACTTTTTAACCAAATTAGTGCGTTTAAAATCCCCCTATTTTGAAGACCTATAACTTTTTCATTTTTCCGTATAAGCGGCGGTATGAGGGCTCATTTTTTCCGCCATGATCTGTACTTTTTATTGATACCATATTTGCTTATATAAAACTTTTAATACATTTTTTTATTATTTTTTGGGAGAATAAAATGTTATTAAAAAAAGCATCTATTTTGGACTTTATTTTTTATTTTTACGTTCACGCTGTTCACCGTACGGTATCATTAACATTTTATTTTAATAGTTCAGATATTTACGCGGCGATACCAAATATGTATATAAAATATTTTTTAAACATTTTTTGAGGGTGAAATAGGGAAAATGGGACAATTTACATTTTTATTGGGGGAGGGGGTTTTTCACATATTTTTTACTTTATTTTTTTACTTTTTTTTACTTTTATTTTTACAGTTTAATAGTCCCCATAAGGGACTATTTATAGCAATCACTCGATTGCTAATCCTGTTCAGTGCTATGTATAGGACACAGCACTGATCAGCGTTATTGGTCATCTTCTGCTCTGGTCTGCGGGAAGGCAGATCAGAGCAGAAGACTCCTAGAAGACAGCGGAGGCAGGTGAGGGGACCTCCGGCTGCCATGCAGGATGATCGGATTGCCGCGGCAGCGCTGCGGGCGATCCGATCATCCATTTTAGTGTCCGCAATGCTGCAGATGCCGTGATCTGTATTGATCACGGCATCTGAGGGATTAATGGCGGACATCCGCGGGATCGCGGGTGTCCGCCATTACTGGCGGGTCCCTGGCTGCGATCAACACCCGGGACCTGCTGCGCATGATCCGGGCATCGCTCCGATGCTCGCGGTTATGCTTAGGACGTAAATGTACGTCCTTGTGCGTTAAGTACCATGTCACCAGGACGTACATTTATGTCCTTTGTCGTTAAGGGGTTAAGCTGAATGATCAAATTATAAAGCACAAAGTCACAAGAATTTAAAGATGGAGAAATTAGTGGATTTGATGGAACTACGGAACAACCCTGATATAATCATCCGCCATGCGGATAGGGAGGGTTCTGTTAAATGCAGATTTATATGGTAAACTTCAGGGGGTACTCCGGCGCTAAGACATCCATCCAAAGGAGAGGGGATAAGATGCCTGATCGCGGAGGTCCCGCCGATGGGAACCCCCGTGATCTTGCACGCAGCACCCCGTTACAATCAGTCCTCGGAGCATGTTCGCTCCGGGACTGATGACTGGCGATCACGGGGGCCCCGTGATCGCCAGTCATCAGACCCGGAGCGAACATGCTCTAGGGACTGATTCTAATGGGGTGCAAGATCATCCAGCGGCGGGACCCCCGCGATCAGGCATCTTATAAGATGTCTTATGAGATGTCTTAGCGTCGGAGTACCCCTTTAATACTCCCCGTCCTATGCAAATATTTATAGAATTTACTGGGAGGAATAATTCATATTTTTCTCACATTAACCCTTTTGTCCAGTACATTATTAAGAATGATCTCAATTTAAAATTCCTGTCTTCTTATTGTGAAGAAAGTATCTGGTTTGTGGACGTTACTCTCCAGTAATGGAAATAGGGTCAAAGTCTCCTCATACAGGGAAGAAGCAGCTGGTGATACTATATTACAAGCCTCATCCTGTCCCCCCGTATAGTCAGGAATATTCCCTATGGAGAATGGATGAGGTGAAAGAAGATTAATAAAATAAAAATGGAATCTACTCTGTTGTGTCACAGGTTGGAGAGTAGAGGATATAATGAGAAGAATCTTCTGGAGGCCGAGGATAGAGCCATGAGTCTGGATCCCAACAGGTTGGAGAGTACAGGATATAATGAGAAAAATCTTCTGGAGGCCGAGGATAGAGCTATGGGTCTGGATCCCAGCAGGTTGTAGAGTAGAGGATATAATGAGAAGAATCTTCTGGAGGCCGGGGATAGAGCCATGGGTCTGGATCCCAACAGGTTGGAGATTAGAGGATATAATGACAGGAATCTTCTGGAGGCCGAGGATAGAGCCATGGGTCTGGATCCCAACAGGTTGTAGAGTAGAGGATATAATGAAGGAATCTTCTGGAGGCCGGGGATAGAGCCATGGGTCTGGATCCCAACAGATTGTAGAGTAGAGGATATAATGAGAAAAATCTTCTGGAGGCCGAGGATAGAGCTATGGGTCTGGATCCCAACAGGTTGGAGAGTAGAGGATATAATAAGAATCTTCTGGAGGCCGGGGATAGAGCCATGGGTCTGGATCCCAACAGGTTGGAGAGTAGAGCATATAATGAGAAGAATCTTCTGGAGGCTGAGGATAGAGCTATGGGTCTGGATCCCAGCAGGTTGGAGAGTAGAGGATATAATGATAGGAATCTTCTGGAGGCCGGGGATAGAGCCATGGGTCTGGATCCCAACAGGTTGGAGAGTAGAGGATATAATGAGAAGAATCTTCTGGAGGCCGGGGATAGAGCCATGGGTCTGGATCCCAACAGGTTGGAGAGTAGAGGATATAATGACAAGAATCTTCTGGAGGCCGGGGATAGAGCCATGGGTCTGGATCCCAACAGGTTGGAGAGTAGAGGATATAATGAAGGAATCTTCTGGAGGCCGGGAATAGAGCCATGGGTCTGGATCCCAACAGGTTGGAGAGTAGAGGATATAATGAAGGAATCTTCTGGAGGCCGGGGATAGAGCCATGGGTCTGGATCCCAACAGGTTGTAGAGTAGAGGATATAATGACAGGAATCTTCTGGAGGCCGGGGATTGAGCCATGAGTCTGGATCCCAACAGGTTGGAGAGTAGAGGATATAATAAGAATCTTCTGGAGGCCGGGGATAGAGCCATGGGTCTGGATCCCAACAGGTTGTAGAGTAGAGGATATAATGATAGGAATCTTCTGGAGGCCGGGGATAGAGCCATGGGTCTGGATCCCAACAGGTTGTAGAGTAGAGGATATAATGACAGGAATCTTCTGGAGGCCGGGGATTGAGCCATGAGTCTGGATCCCAACAGGTTGGAGAGTAGAGGATATAATAAGAATCTTCTGGAGGCCGGGGATAGAGCCATGGGTCTGGATCCCAACAGGTTGTAGAGTAGAGGATATAATAAGAATCTTCTGGAGGCCGGGGATAGAGCCATGGGTCTGGATCCCAACTGGTTGTAGAGTAGAGTATATAATGACAGGAATCTTCTGGAGGCCAAGGATAGATGTCACACAGGGGCGGAGCATGTTTGCTCCGGGTCTGATGACTGGCGATAAAGGGGCCAGAGCATTGTGACATCACAGCTCCACCCCCATGTGACATCACATTCCGCCCCCACTATGCAAGCCATAGGCTTGCATTGAGGGGGCGGAGTGTGACGTCACACAGGGGCGGAGCATGTTCACTCCGGGTCTGATGACTGGCGATCACAGGGCGTCATAGGCTTGCATTGAGGGGCGGAGCGTGATGTCACACAGGGGCGGAGCATGTTCGCTCCGGGTCTGATGACTGGCGATCACGGGGCCAGAGCATTGTGACATCACAGCTCCGCCCCCGTGTGACATCACGCTCCGCCCCCACGATGACTGGCGATCACGGGGCGTCATAGGCTTGCATTGAGGGGGCAGGGCGTGATGTCACACGTGGGCGGAGCCGTGACGTCACAATGCTCCGGCCCCGTGATCGCCAGTCATCAGACCCGGAGCGAACATGCTCCGGGGACTGATTGTAACGGGGTGCTGCATGCAAGATCGCTGGGGACCCTCTTGATCTTGCATGCAGCACCCCGTTACATCCTTTGGATAGGGGATAAGATGTCTTGGGGTACCCCTTTAATCCAGTCTTATTAGATGAGTCCGATCCTTTATTATATATACATGTAGATATATTTACTATTATCCATAATATCTTTTCTTATTGGATATTGGTGTATAGATATTATACGTTCTCATGGATCTACAGAACGCGTTTGTTATGTATTGGGATCCAATCTTTGTGGTACGACGTCTCCTGCATGTGATGTCTTACATGGAACATAAATTTTTGTAAAGTTTTATTTATTTATTCTTATGCCATGACTAAGGATCCTGTTGGGTCCAAAATGCGTCGGTGTTAATGTTCCGCATGAGGTTTTGATGCAATAAAAGTTACTCCTGCTTTTTACTTACAATCTTCATGCCAGACATCTTCTGTGTCTGAATATGATTTCTCCTCTAGGCCCCCAGGACTGTGACCCCCGAGACTAAAGATGTCCTCCCATCCCCCACCATTCGGGACTGGCTTCAGTAAATGTCACATCTGCATCATATGGAGGATTCCCCAGAATTACATCAATGGGAAGGTAATTTATAGAAATCTGGGATATGTGACCCTAGTGTGTAACCTGAGTGTAACCCCGGCCTCAGCCATAAAGGAGCGGGGGCGTATGTGAGCTGTGCGGAGGACATCAGATAAAAAGAGCAACAACGACTAGAAGTCCCAGGACATGCTGCATACGTTCACCATATGGGACCTGTCTATCTCACTCCTGACCACATGAACCAGTTCTCCCAGTCACCTACAAGAGCACTATCCTGACTGATGGACGGGATTGGTTACCCCCCACTTCACTCCAGTGTCTCTTCCCTATACACAGGTCCATACTGATCAGTCTGCTCCTCCATTTACAGAATTGTATCAGACCACGTCAGTCGCTGTACAGTTCTGTAAATCAGAGAAGACATCACACCCCATACACACTAATAACACCGCATCACATGACTAATCCCATTATAAGAAGAATTCTAACACAATATGACCAAAATCCTGTGTGTGACCCCGGCCTAAGGGTTGACAACACAGAAGTGTCCTGATCCTGATAGGACAGAAGTGACACATGAGATACAATCAGTAATATTTCTAATGGAAATGAGGCCGAGGTAATACATAGTAATCACCAATCATTATCATCCATAGAAATCATCCAATCATACTGTAGTGTAGAGCTACAAGTCACTACTAAATGATACACAATAGCATTACATATTACTTCTCATTACCGCTATTTACCTACAAAGGTCACATGACCCCAGGTGCTGATGACCAAGAGATGATGTTGGCTTTAGCTTCTGCTTAGGTTTCATTATGAAGTTTATTCGAGGGTTAATTCTCACAACAGAACTTAGAAACATCACATTTTACTGTTACCTCAGATCTCCATTCTCCATATTATTATATATTTATGATTACTTAATTTGTAAGTCTCCCGTGTGTATTCTCTCATGTTTAGTAAGATTTCCTTTAGTTGTAAAACATTTACCACATTCTGAACATGAATATGGCTTCTCTTCTGTGTGAATTCTCTCATGTGTAACAAGACTTGATTTTTGTGCAAAACATTTACCACATTCTGAGCATGAATATGGCTTCTCTCCTGTATGAATTCTTTCATGTTTAACAAGCTTTGACTTATCTAAAAAACATTTACCACATTCTGAGCATGAATATGGTTTCTCTCCCGTATGAATTCTTTCATGTATAACAAGCTTTGACTTATTTAAAAAACATTTACCACATTCTGAGCATGAATAGGGTTTCTCTCCCGTATGAATTCTTTCATGCATAACAAGATTTGACTTATTTATAAAACATTTATCGCATTCTGAACATGAATATGGCTTCTCTCCCGTGTGACTTCTCTCATGTCCAGAAAGTTGGGATTTATTTATAAAACATTTCCCACATTCTGAACATGAAAATGGCTTCTCTCCTGTGTGAATTCTCTCATGTATAACAAGATTTGATTTTTGTGTAAAACATTTACCACATTCTGAACATGAATACAGCATTTCTCCTGTGTGAATTCTGTTATGTATCACAAGATCTGGTTTACCTTTAAAACATTTACCACATTCTGAACATGAATATGGCTTTTCTCCAGTGTGAATTCTGTTATGTATCACAAGATCTGATTTACCTTTAAAACATTTACCACATTCTGAACATACATATGGCTTTTCTCCTGTGTGAATTCTGTTATGTATCACAAGATCTGGTTTAACTTTAAAACATTTACCACATTCTGAACATGAATACGGCTTCTCTCCTGTGTGACATCTCTCATGCTTAATAAGATCTGATTTACTTGTAAAACATTTCTTGCATTCTAAACATGAAAATGGCTTCTCTCCTGTGTGAATTTTCTCATGTATAACAAGATTTGATTTATGTGTAAAACATTTCCCACATTCTGAACATGAAAATGGCTTCTCTCCTGTGTGAATTCTCTCATGTATAACAAGATTTGATTTTTGTGTAAAACATTTCCCACATTCGGAGCATAAATATGGCTTTTCTCCTGTGTGAATTCTGTTATGTATCACAAGAGCTGGTTTACCTTTAAAACATTTACCACACTCTGAACACGAATATGGCTTTTCACCTGTGTGAATTCTCTCATGTACAACAAGAGCTGTTTTTTGTGAAAAGCATTTCCCACATTCTGAACATGTGTATGGCTTCTCTCCTGTGTGAATTCTCTCATGTATCATAACGTCTGATTTACTTATAAAATATTTTCCACATTCAGAACATGAATATGGCTTCTCCCCTGTGTGAATTTTCATATGTCCAAAAAGACTTGATCTTTTAGTAAACTCTTTCCCACATTCATCACATTGAATCCTTTTCCTCCCTTTCTGATCTGTCCTTGTGGTAACAATGTGTGGTTGGTCAGGAGAAGGTTCCTCATGATCAGGTGGATTATTATAGGATAGATCTGGATGGACATTAGGGGTAAGGAGGTCTTCTCCTGAGGAGCGCTCCATCATATCTTCATCTTCTCCTTTATCATTCAGGGATAACATGAAGTTTCCCTCAGAATTCTTACTGGGATTTTCTGCTGAAACAAAAAGTATATTTTTGATACTTATTTCAAATGATTTAAAATGATTGGTCACTTAAAATATTTTAACAGGTTAAACTGAGTTTTCTCCGATCTCCGTTCATCACATCTGAGCCCCAAATCCTGATGCTGCCCCTAGTGTTCTACCTGGAGCATGACAGGACCCATAGATGACCCTGGAGAGGATCTCTATATAGTCACCTCCCTCAGGTCCTGACTATACATAACACAGGGGATCACTGGGGCCTGAAGGGTTAATGTCATGTAGATCTAAGTTGGAGCCTCCCCTGAAGACACCTCGGAATTCCCTCTGTAATCCATTACTACATACCTGGGGTAACACCTCCTGGAAATATTACATATCTGGGACAACACCTCCTGGAATTATTACATACCTGGGACAACATCTCCTGGAAATATTACATACCTGGGACAACACCTCCTGGAAATATTACATACCTGGGACAACACCTCCTGGAAATATTACATACCTGGGACAACACCTCCTGGAAATTTTACCTACCTGGGACAACACCTCCTGGAAATATTACCTACCTGGGACAACACCTCCTGGAATTATTACATACCTGGGACAACACCTCCTGGAATTATTACATACCTGGGACAACATCTTCTGGAAATATTACATACCTGGGACAACACCTCCTGGAAATATTACATACCTGGGGTAACACCTCCTGGAAATATTACATACCTGGGACAACACCTCCTGGAAATATTACCTGGGACAACACCTCCTGGAAATATTACATACCTGGGGTAACACCTCCTGGAAACATTACATACCTGGGGGTAACACCTCCTGGAAACATTACATAACTGGGACAACACCTCCTGGAAACATTACATAACTGGGACAACACCTCCTGGAATTAGTACATACCTGGGACAACACCTCCTGGAATTATTACATACCTGGGACAACACCTCCTGGAATTATTACATACCTGGGGTAACACCTCCTGGAACTATTACATACCTGGGACAACACCTCCTGGAATTATTACATACCTGGGACAACACCTCCTGGAAATATTACATACCTGGGACAACACCTCCTGGAATTTCCTCCTTCACTTCCCTCATACACGGGTGATGGCCCCTCATCCTCTCTTCTTCATCATCCACTTTATTATCAGTCAGATCTCCCCCCTGATTTGACATATAGAACAATTCACTACAATACAGCAGACAGGAGGAGCAACAGAGACCCCCAAAATCTATCCCCACATCTATGACTGCAGGATCCCCCTATAGAGATATAGGATCAGCCTCATCTACCTGATGCTTCTCTGGGACATTTCCCTCTGGACAGTCCTGGGAATACAGAGGACGGGGACACCTCTTGGGTGGATTTCTATCATTGACTTCATCTGTAAGGAACACACAGGAAATGAATACATCAGTGATGGATATATTTCTATGTTACTAGGTAGTGAGAGTGATATCTATATATATATATATGTCTCTTCTTACCTTGTGATGTGAGGGGCCGGTGATCCTCCATCATGACTATGTCCTGGTACAGATCCTTGTGTCCTTCTACATACTCCCACTCCTCCATGGAGAAATAGACCGCCACATCCTGACACCTTATAGGAACCTGACACACAATGATACCGTCATCACCAGACCCCTCCATTACTGTATAATGTCCCAGCAGTGTCACCTCTCTAATCATCACCAGACCCCTCCATTACTGTATAATGTCCCAGCAGTGTCACCTCTCTAATCATCACCAGACCCCTCCATTTCTGTATAATGTCCCAGCAGTGTCACCTCTCCAGTCATCACCAGACCCCTCCATTACTGTATAATGTCCCAGCAGTGTCACCTCTCTAATCATCACCAGACCCCTCCATTACTGTATAATGTCCCAGCAGTGTTACCTCTCTAATCATCACCAGACCCCTCCATTACTGTATAATGTCCCAGCAGTGTCACCTCTCTAATCATCACAAGACCCCTCCATTACTGTATAATGTCCCAGCAGTGTCACCTCTCCAGTCATCACCAGACCCCTCCATTACTGTATAATGTCCCAGCAGTGTCACCTCTCCAGTCATCACCAGACCCCTCCAATACTGTATAATGTCCCAGCAGTGTCACCTCTCTAATCACCACCAGACCCCTCCATTACTGTATAATGTCCCAGCAGTGTCACCTCTCTAATCATCACCAGACCCCTCCATTACTGTATAATGTCCCAGCAGTGTTACCTCTCTAATCATCACCAGACCCCTCCATTACTGTATAATGTCCCAGCAGTGTCACCTCTCTAATCATCACAAGACCCCTCCATTACTGTATAATGTCCCAGCAGTGTCACCTCTCCTGTCATCACCAGACCCCTCCATTACTGTATAATGTCCCAGCAGTGTCACCTCTCCAGTCACCACCAGACCCCTCCATTACTGTATAATGTCCCAGCAGTGTCACCTCTCCAGTCATCACCAGACCCCCTCCATTACTGTATAATGTCCCAGCAGTGTCACCTCTTCAGTCATAACCAGACCCCTCCATTACTGTATAATGTCCCAGCAGTGTCACCTCTCTAATCATCACCAGACCCCTCCATTACTGTATAATGTCCCAGCAGGGTCACCTCTCCAGTCATCACCAGACCCTTCCATTACTGTATAATGTCCCAGCAGTGTCACCTCTCCAGTCATCACCAGACCCCTCCATTACTGTATAATGTTCCAGCAGGGTCACCTCTCCAGTCATAACCAGACCCCTCCATTACTGTATAATGTCCCAGCAGTGTCACCTCTCCATTCATCACCAGACCCCTCCATTACTGTATAATGTCCCAGCAGGGTCACCTCTCCAGTCATCACCAGACCCCTACATTACTGTATAATGTCCCAGCAGTGTCACCTCTCCAGTCATCACCAGACCCCTCCATTACTGTATAGTCTCCCAGCAGTGTCACCTCTCCAGTCATCACCAGACCCCGCCATTACTGTATAATGTCCCAGCAGTGTCACCTCTCCAGTCATCACCAGACCCCTCCATTACTATATAATGTCCCAGAAGTCACCTCACTAGTCATCACCAGACCCCTCCATTACTGTATAATGTCCCAGCAGGGTCACCTCTCTAATCATCACCAGACCCCTCCATTACTGTATAATGTCCCAGCAGTGTCACCTCTCCAGTCATCACCAGACCCCTCCATTACTATATAATGTCCCTGCAGTGTCACCTCTCCAGTCACCACCAGACCCCTCCATTACTGTATAATGTCCCAGCAGTGTCACCTCTCCAGTCATCACCATACCCCTCCATTACTGTATAATATCCCAGCAGTGTCACCTCTCCAGTCATTCCCAGACCCCTCCATTACTGTATAATGTCCCAGCAGTGTCACCTGTCCAGGCATCACCAGACCCCTCCATTACTGTATAATGTCCCAGCAGGGTCACCTCTCCAGTCATCACCAGACCCCTCCATTACTGTATAATGTCCCAGCAGTGTCACCTCTCTAATCATCACCAGACCCCTCCATTACTGTATAATGTCCCAGCAGTGTCACCTCTCCAGTCATCACCAGACCCCTCCATTACTGTATAATGTCCCAGCAGTGTCACCTCTCCAGTCATCCCCAGACCCCTCCATTACTGTATAATGTCCCAGCAGTGTCACCTCTCCAGTCATCACCAGACCCCTCCATTACTGTATAATGTCCCAGCAGTGTCACCTCTCCAGTCATCACCAGACCCCTCCATTACTGTATAATGTCCCAGCAGTGTCACCTCTCTAGTCATCACCAGATCCCTCCATTACTGTATAATGTCCCAGCATTCCCAGCAGTGTCACCTCTCCAGTCATCACCAGACCCCTCTATTAGTGTATAATGTCCCAGCAGTGTCACCTCTCCAGTCATCACCAGACCCCTCCATTACTGTATAATGTCCCAGCAGTGTCACCTCTCCAGTCATCACCAGACCCCTCCATTACTGTATAATGTCCCAGCAGTGTCACCTCTCCAGTCATCACCAGACCCCTCCATTACTGTATAATGTCCCAGCAGTGTCACCTCTCCAGTCATCACCAGACCCCTCCATTACTGTATAATGTCCCAGCAGTGTCACCTCTCCGGTCATCACCAGACCCGTCCATTACTGTATAATGTCCCAGCAGTGTCACCTCTCTAATCATCACCAGACCCCTTCATTACTGGATAATGTCCCAGCAGTGTCACCTCTCCAGTCATCACCAGACCCCTCCATTACTGTATAATGTCCCAGCAGTGTCACCTCTCCAGTCATCACCAGACCCCTCCATTACTATATAATGTCCCAGCAGTGTCACCTCTCCAGTCATCACCAGACCCCTCCATTACTGTATAATGTCCCAGCAGTGTCACCTCTCCAGTCATCACCAGACCCCTCCATTACTGTATAATGTCCCAGCAGTGTCACCTCTCCGGTCATCACCAGACCCGTCCATTACTGTATAATGTCCCAGCAGTGTCACCTCTCTAATCATCACCAGACCCCTTCATTACTGGATAATGTCCCAGCAGTGTCACCTCTCCAGTCATCACCAGACCCCTCCATTACTGTATAATGTCCCAGCAGTGTCACCTCTCCAGTCATCACCAGACCCCTCCATTACTATATAATGTCCCAGCAGTGTCACCTCTCCAATCATCACCAGACCCCTCCATTACTGTATAATGTCCCAGCAGGGTCACCTCTCCAGTCATCACCAGACCCCTCCATTACTGTATAGTCTCCCAGCAGTGTCACCTCTCCAGTCATCACCAGACCCCTCCATTACTGTATAATGTCCCAGCAGTGTCACCTCTCCAGTCACCACCAGACCCCTCCATTGCTGTATAATGTCCCAGCAGTGACACCTTTCTAATCATCACCAGACCCCTCCATTACTGTATAATGTTCCAGCAGTGTCACCTCTCCAGTCATCACCAGACCCCTCTATTAGTGTATAATGTCCCAGCAATGTCACCTCTCTAGTCATCACCAGACCCCTCCATTACTGTATTATGTCCCAGCAGTGTCACCTCTCCAGTCATTACCAGACCCCTCCATTACTGTATAATGTCCCAGCTTTGTCACCTCTCCAGTCATCACCAGACCCCTCCATTACTGTATAATGTCCCAGCAGTGTCACCTCTCCAGTCATCACCAGACCCCTCCATTACTGTATAATGTCCCAGCTTTGTCACCTCTCCAGTCATCACCAGACCCCTCCATTACTGTATAATGTCCCAGCAGTGTCACCTCTCCAGTCGTCACCAGACCCCTCCATTACTGTATAATGTCCCAGCAGTGTCACCTCTCCAATCATCACCAGACCCCTCCATTACTGTATAATGTCCCAGCAGTGTCACCTCTCCAGTCATCACCAGACCCCTCCATTACTGTATAATGTCCCAGCAGTGTCACCTCTCCAATCATCACCAGACACCTCCATTACTGTATAATGTCCCAGCAGTGTCACCTCTCCAGTCATCACCAGACCCTTCCATTACTGTATAATGTCCCAGCAATGTCACCTTTCCAGTCATCACCAGACCCCTCCATTACTGTATAATGTCCCAGCAGTGTCACCTCTCCAGTCATCACCAGACCCCTCCATTACTGTATAATGTCCCAGCAGTGTCACCTCTCCAGTCATCACCAGACCCCTCCATTACTATATAATGTCCCAGCAGTGTCAACTCTCCAGTCATCACCAGACCCCTCCATTACTGTATAGTCTCCCAGCAGTGTCACCTCTCTAATCATCAGACCCCTCCATTACTGTATACTGTCCCAGCAGTGTCACCTCTCCAATCATCACCAGACCCCTCCATTACTGTATAATGTCCCAGCAGTGTCTCCTCTCCAGCCATCACCAGACCCCTCCGTTACTGTATAATGTCCCAGCAGTGTCACCTCTCCAGTCATCACCAGACCCCTCCATTACTGTATAATGTCCCAGCAGGGTCACCTCTCCAGTCATCACCAGACCCCTCCATTACTGTATAGTCTCCCAGCAGTGTCACCTCTCCAGTCATCACCAGACCCCGCCGTTACTGTATAATGTCCCAGCAGTGTCACCTCTCCAGTCATCATCAGACCCCTCCATTACTGTATAATGTCCCAGCAGTGTCACCTCTCCAGTCATCACCAGACCCCTCCATTACTGTATAATGTCCCAGCAGTGTCACCTCTCCAGTCATCACCAGACCCTCCATTACTGTATAATGTCCCAGCAGTGTCACCTCTCCAGTCATCACCAGACCCCTCCATTACTGTATAGTCTCCCAGCAGTGTCACCTCTCTAATCACCAGACCCCTCCATTACTGTATAATGTCCCAGCAGTGTCACCTCTCCAGTCATCACCAGACCCCTCCATTACTGTATAATGTCCCAGCAGTGTCTCCTCTCCAGCCATCACCAGACCCCTCCGTTACTGTATAATGTCCCAGCAGTGTCACCTCTCCAGTCATCACCAGACCCCTCCATTACTGTATAATGTCCCAGCAGGGTCACCTCTCCAGTCATCACCAGACCCCTCCATTACTGTATAGTCTCCCAGCAGTGTCACCTCTCCAGTCATCAACAGACCCCTCCATTACTATATAATGTCCCTGCAGTGTCACCTCTCCAGTCACCACCAGACCCCTCCATTGCTGTATAATGTCCCAGCAGTGACACCTTTCTAATCATCACCAGACCCCTCCATTACTGTATAATGTCCCAGCAGTGGCACCTCTCCAGTCATCACCAGACCCCTCCATTACTGTATACTGTCCCAGCAGTGTCACCTCTCCAATCATCACCAGACCCCTCCATTACTGTATACTGTCCCAGCAGTGTCACCTCTCCAGTCATCACCAGACCCCTCCATTACTGTATAATGTCCCAGCAGTGTCACCTCTCCAGTCATCACCAGACCCCTCCATTACTGTATAATGTCCCAGCAGTGTCACCTCTCCAGTCATCACCAGACCCCTCCATTACTGTATACTGTCCCAGCAGTGTCACCTCTCCAGTCACCACCAGACCCCTCCATTACTGAATAAAGTCCCAGCAGTGTCACCTCTTCAGTCATCACCAGACCCCTCCATTACTGTATAATGTCCCAGCAGTGTCACCTCTCCAGTCACCACCAGACCCCTCCATTACTGTATAATGTCCCAGCAGTGTCACCTCTCCAGTCATCACCAGACCCCTCCATTACTATATAATGTCCCAGCAGTGTCACCTCTCTAATCATCACCAGACCCCTCCATTACTATATAATGTACCAACAGTGTCACCTCTCCAGTCATCACCAGACCCCTCCATTACTGTATAATGTCCCAGCAGGGTCACCTCTCCAGTCATCACCAGACCCCTCCAATACTATATAATGTCCCAGCAGTGTCACCTCTCCAGTCATCACCAAGCCCCTCCATTACTGTATAATGTCCCAACAGTGTCACCTCTCCAGTCATCACCAGGCCCCTCCATTACTGTATAAAGTCCCAGCAGTGTCACCTCTTCAGTCATCACCAGACCCCTCCATTACTGTATAATGTCCCAGCAGTGTCACCTCTCCAGTCATCACCAGACCCCTCCATTACTGTATAATGTCCCAGCAGTGTCACCTCTCCAGTCATCACCAGACCCCTCCATTACTGTATAATGTCCCAGCAGTGTCACCTCTCCAGTCACCACCAGACCCCTCCATTACTGTATAATGTCCCAGCAGTGTCACCTCTCCAGTCATCACCAGACCCCTCCATTACTTTATAATGTCCCAGCAGTGTCACCTCTCCAATCATCACCAGACCCCTCCATTACTATATAATGTACCAACAGTGTCACCTCTCCAGGCATCACCAGACCCCTCTATTACTGTATAATGTCCCAGCAGTGTAACCTCTCCAGTCATCACCAGACCCCTCCATTACTGTATAATGTCCCAGCAGTGTCACCTCTCCAGTCATCACCGGACCCCTCCATTACTGTATAATGTCCCAGCAGTGTCACCTCTCCAGTTATCACCAGACCCCTCCATTACTATATAATGTCCCAGCAGTGTCACCTCTCCAGTCATCACCAGACCCTCCATTACTGTATAATGTCCCAGCAGGGTCACCTCTCCAGTGATCACCAGACCCCTCCATTACTGTACAATGTCCCAGCAGTGTCACCTCTCCAGTCATCACCGGACCCCTCCATTACTGTATAATGTCCCAGCAGTGTCACCTCTCCAGTCATCACCAGACCCCTCCATTACTGTGTAATGTCCCAGCAGTGTCACCTGTCCAGGCATCACCAGACCCCTCCATTACTGAATAATGTCCCAGCAGTGTCACCTCTCCAGTCATCACCAGAGCCCTCCATTGCTGTATAATGTCCCAGCAGTGACACCTTTCTAATCATCACCAGACCCTTCCATTACTGTATAATGTCCCAGCAGTGTCACCTCTCCAGTCATCACCAGACCCCTCCATTACTGTATAATGTCCCAGCAGGGTCACCTCTCCAGTCATCACCAGACCCCTCCATTACTGTATAATGTCCCAGCAGTGTCACCTCTCCAGTAATCACATGACCCCTCCGTTACTGTATAATGTCCCAGCAATGTCACCTCTCCAGTCACCACCAGACCCCTCCATTACTGTATATTGTCCCAGTAGTGTAACCTCTCCAGTCATCACCAGACCCCTCCATTACTATATAATGTCCCAGCAGTGTCACCTCTCCAATCATCACCAGACCCCTCCATTACTGTATAATGTCCCAGCAGTGTCACCTCTCCAGTCATCACCAGACCCCTCCATTACTGTATAATGTCCCAGCAGTGTCACCTCTCCAGTCATCACCAGACCCCTCCATTACTGTATAATGTCCCAGCAGTGTCACCTCTCCAGTCATCACCAGACCCCTCCATTACTGTATAATGTCCCAGCAGTGTCACCTCTCCAGTCATCACCAGACCCCTCCATTACTGTATAATGTCCCAGCAGTGTCACCTCTCCAGTCATCACCAGACCCCTCCATTACTGTATAATGTCCCAGCAGTGTCACCTCTCCAGTCATCACCAGACCCCTCCATTACTGTATAATGTCCCAGCAGTGTCACCTCTCCAGTCATCACCAGACCCCTCCATTACTGTATAATGTCCCAGCAGTGTCACCTCTCCAGTCACCACCAGACCCCTCCATTGCTGTATAATGTCCCAGCAGTGCCACCTCTCCAGTCATCACCAGACCCCTCCATTACTGTATAATGTCCCAGCAGTGTCACCTGTCCAAGCATCACCAGACCCCTCCATTACTGAATAATGTCCCAGCAGTGTCACCTCTCCAGTCATCACCAGACCCCTCCATTACTGTATAATGTCCCAGCAGTGTCACCTCTCCAGTCACCACCAGACCCCTCCATTGCTGTATAATGTCCCAGCAGTGCCACCTCTCCAGTCATCACCAGACCCCTCCATTACTGTATAATGTCCCAGCAGTGTCACCTGTCCAAGCATCACCAGACCCCTCCATTACTGTATAATGTCCCAGCAGTGACACCTTTCTAATCATCACCAGACCCCTCCATTACTGTATAATGTCCCAGCAGTGTCACCTCTCCAGTCATCACCAGACCCCTCCATTACTGTGTAATGTCCCAGCAGTGTCACCTGTCCAGGCATCACCAGACCCCTCCATTACTGTATAATGTCCCAGCAGTGTCACCTCTCCAGTCATCACCAGACCCCTCCATTACTGTATAATGTCCCAGCAGGGTCACCTCTCCAGTCATCACCAGACCCCTCCATTACTGTATAATGTCCCAGCAGTGTCACCTCTCCAGTAATCACATGACCCCTCCATTACTGTATAATGTCCCAGCAATGTCACCTCTCCAGTCATCACCAGACCCCTCCATTACTGTATAATGTCCCAGCAGTGTCACCTCTCCAGTAATCACATGACCCCTCCATTACTGTATATTGTCCCAGTAGTGTAACCTCTCCAGTCATCACCACACCCCTCCATTACTGTATAATGTCCCAGCAGTGTCACCTCTCCAATCATCACCAGACCCCTCCATTACTGTATAATGTCCCAGCAGTGTCACCTCTCCAGTCATCACCAGACCCCTCCATTACTGTATAATGTCCCAGCAGTGTCACCTCTCCAGTCACCACCAGACCCCTCCATTGCTGTATAATGTCCCAGCAGTGCCACCTCTCCAGTCATCACCAGACCCCTCCATTACTGTATAATGTCCCAGCAGTGTCACCTGTCCAGGCATCACCAGACCCCTCCATTACTGAATAATGTCCCAGCAGTGTCACCTCTCCAGTCATCACCAGAGCCCTCCATTGCTGTATAATGTCCCAGCAGTGACACCTTTCTAATCATCACCAGACCCCTCCATTACTGTATAATGTCCCAGCAGTGTCACCTCTCCAGTCATCACCAGACCCCTCCATTACTGTATACTGTCCCAGCAGTGTCACCTCTCCAGTCATCACCAGACCCCTCCATTACTGAATAATGTCCCAGCAGTCTCACCTCTCCAGTAATCACCAGACCCCTCCATTACTGTATAATGTCCCAGCAGTGTCACCTCTCCAATCATCACCAGATCCCTCCATTACTATATAATGTACCAACAGTGTCACCTCTCCAGTCATCACCAGACCCCTCCATTACTGTATAATGTCCCAGCAGTGTCACCTCTCCAGTCATCACCAGACCCCTCCATTACTGTGTAATGTCCCAGCAGTGTCACCTGTCCAGGCATCACCAGACCCCTCCATTACTGAATAATGTCCCAGCAGTGTCACCTCTCCAGTCATCACCAGAGCCCTCCATTGCTGTATAATGTCCCAGCAGTGACACCTTTCTAATCATCACCAGACCCCTCCATTACTGTATAATGTCCCAGCAGTGTCACCTCTCCAGTCATCACCAGACCCCTCCATTACTGTATAATGTCCCAGCAGGGTCACCTCTCCAGTCATCACCAGACCCCTCCATTACTGTATAATGTCCCAGCAGTGTCACCTCTCCAGTAATCACATGACCCCTCCATTACTGTATAATGTCCCAGCAATGTCACCTCTCCAGTCACCACCAGACCCCTCCATTACTGTATATTGTCCCAGTAGTGTAACCTCTCCAGTCATCACCAGACCCCTCCATTACTATATAATGTCCCAGCAGTGTCACCTCTCCAATCATCACCAGACCCCTCCATTACTGTATAATGTCCCAGCAGTGTCACCTCTCCAGTCATCACCAGACCCCTCCATTACTGTATAATGTCCCAGCAGTGTCACCTCTCCAGTCACCACCAGACCCCTCCATTGCTGTATAATGTCCCAGCAGTGCCACCTCTCCAGTCATCACCAGACCCCTCCATTACTGAATAATGTCCCAGCAGTGTCACCTCTCCAGTCATCACCAGAGCCCTCTATTGCTGTATAATGTCCCAGCAGTGACACCTTTCTAATCATCACCAGACCCCTCCATTACTGTATAATGTCCCAGCAGTGTGAACTCTCCAGTCATCACCAGACCCCTCCATTACTGTATACTGTCCCAGCAGTGTCACCTCTCCAGTCATCACCAGACCCCTCCATTACTGTATACTGTCCCAGCAGTGTCACCTCTCCAGTCATCACCAGACCCCTCCATTACTGAATAATGTCCCAGCAGTCTCACCTCTCCAGTAATCACCAGACCCCTCCATTACTGTATAATGTCCCAGCAGTGTCACCTCTCCAGTCATCACCAGACCCCTCCATTACTGTATAATGTCCCAGCAGTGTCACCTCTCCAGTCATCACCAGACCCCTCCATTACTGTATAATGTCCCCGCAGTGTCACCTCTCCAGTCATCACTAGACCCCTCCATTACTGTATAATGTCCCAGCAGTGTCACCTCTCCAGTCATCACCAGACCCCTCCATTACTGTATAATGTCCCAGCAGGGTCACCTCTCCAGTCATCACCAGACCCCTCCATTACTGTATAATGTCCCAGCAGTGTCACCTCTCCAGTCATCACCAGACCCCTCCATTACTGTATAATGTCCCAGCAGTGTCACCTCTCTAATCATCACCAGACCCCTCTATTACTATATAATGTCCCAGCAGTGTCACCTCTCCAGTCATCACCAGACCCCTCCATTACTATATAATGTACCAACAGTGTCACCTCTCCAGTCATCACCAGACCCCTCCATTACTGTATAATGTCCCAGCAGTGTCACCTCTCCAGTCATCACCAGACCCCTCCATTACTGTATAATGTACCAGCAGTGTCACCTCTCCAGTCATCACCAGATCCCTCCATTACTGTATAATGTCCCAGTAGTGTCACCTCTCCAGTCATCACCAGACCCCTCCATTACTATATAATGTACCAACAGTGTCTCCTCTCCAGTCATCACCAGACTCCTCCATTACTGTATAATGTCCCAGCAGTGTCACCTCTCCAGTCATCACCAGATCCCTCCATTACTGTATAATGTCCCAGCAGTGTCACCTCTCCAGACATCACCAGACCCCTCCATTACTGTATAATGTCCCAGCAGTGTCACCTCTCCAGTCATCACCAGACCCCTCCATTACTGTATAATGTCCCAGCAGTGTCACCTCTCCAGTCATCACCAGACCCCTCCATCACTGTATAATGTCCCAGCAGGGTCACCTCTCCAGTCATCACCAGACCCCTCCATTACTGTATAATGTCTCAGCAGTGTCACCTCTCTAATAATCACCAGACCCCTCCATTACTGTATAATGTCCCAGCATTGTCACCTCTCCAGTCATCACCAGACCCCTCCATTACTGTATAATGTCCCAGCAGTGTCACCTCTCCAGTCATCACCAGACCCCTCCATTACTGTATAATGTCCCAGCAGTGTCACCTCTCCAGTCATCACCAGACCCCTCCATTACTGTATAATGTCCCAGCAGTGTCACCTCTCCAGTCACCACCAGACCCCTCCATTACTGTATAATGTCCCAGCAGTGTCAACTCTCCAGTCACCACCAGACCCCTCCATTACTGTATAATGTCCCAGCAGTGACACCTTTCTAATCATCACCAGACCCCTCCATTACTGTATAATGTCCCAGCAGTGTCAACTCTCCAGTCATCACCAGACCCCTCCATTACTGTATACTGTCCCAGCAGTGTCACCTCTCCAGTCATCACCAGACCCCTCCATTACTGTATACTGTCCCAGCAGTGTCACCTCTCCAGTCATCACCAGACCCCTCCATTACTGTATAATGTCCCAGCAGTGTCACCTCTCCAGTCATCACCAGACCCCTCCATTACTGAATAATGTCCCAGCAGTCTCACCTCTCCAGTAATCACCAGACCCCTCCATTACTGTATAATGTCCCAGCAGTGTCACCTCTCCAGTCATCACCAGACCCCTCCATTACTGTATAATGTCCCAGCAGTGTCACCTCTCCAATCATCACCAGACCCCTCCATTACTATATAATGTACCAACAGTGTCACCTCTCCAGTCATCACCAGACCCCTCCATTACTGTATAATGTCCCAGCAGTGTCACCTCTCCAGTCATCACCAGACCCCTCCATTACTGTATAATGTACCAGCAGTGTCACCTCTCCAGTCATCACCAGATCCCTCCATTACTGTATAATGTCCCAGTAGTGTCACCTCTCCAGTCATCACCAGACCCCTCCATTACTATATAATGTACCAACAGTGTCTCCTCTCCAGTCATCACCAGACTCCTCCATTACTGTATAATGTCCCAGCAGTGTCACCTCTCCAGTCATCACCAGACCCCTCCATTACTGTATAATGTCCCAGCAGTGTCACCTCTCCAGTCATCACCAGACCCCTCCATTACTGTATAATGTCCCAGCAGTGTCACCTCTCCAGTCATCACCAGACCCCTCCATTACTGTATAATGTCTCAGCAGTGTCACCTCTCTAATAATCACCAGACCCCTCCATTACTGTATAATGTCCCAGCATTGTCACCTCTCCAGTCATCACCAGACCCCTCCATTACTGTATAATGTCCCAGCAGTGTCACCTCTCCAGACATCACCAGACCCCTCCATTACTGTATAATGTCCCAGCAGTGTCACCTCTCCAGTCATCACCAGACCCCTCCATTACTGAATATAGTCCCAGCAGTGTCACCTCTCCAGTCATCACCAGACCCCTCCATTACTGTATAATGTCCCAGCAGTGTCACCTCTCCAGTCATCACCAGACCCCTCCATCACTGTATAATGTCCCAGCAGGGTCACCTCTCCAGTCATCACCAGACCCCTCCATTACTGTATAATGTCCCAGCAGTGTCACCTCTCCAGTCGTCACCAGACCCCTCCATTACTGTATAATGTCCCAGCAGTGTCACCTCTACAGTCATCACCAGACCCCCCATTACTGTATAATGTCCCAGCAGTGTCACCTCTCCAGTCATCACCAGACCCCTCCATTACTGTATAATGTCCCAGCAGTGTCACCTCTCCAGTCATCACCAGACCCCTCCATTACTATATAATGTACCAACAGTGTCACCTCTCCAGTCATCACCAGACCCTTCCATTACTGTATAATGTCCCAGCAGGGTCACCTCTCCAGTCATCACCAGACCCCTCCATTACTGTATAATGTCCCAGCAGTGTCACCTCTCCAGTCATCACCAGACCCCTCCATTACTGTATAATGTCCCAGCAGTGTCACTTCTCCAGTCATCACCAGACCCCTCCATTACTGTATAATGTCCCAGCAGGGTCACCTCTCCAGTCATCACCAGACCCCTCCATTACTATATAATGTCCCAGCAGTGTCACCTCTCCAATCATCACCAGACCCCTCCATTACTGTATAATGTCCCAGCAGTGTCACCTCTCCAGTCATCACCAGACCCCTCCATTACTGTATAATGTCTCAGCAGTGTCACCTCTCTAATAATCACCAGACCCCTTCATTACTGTATAATGTCCCAGCAGTGTCACCTCTCCAATCATCACCAGACCCCTCCATTACTGTATAATGTCCCAGCAGTGTCACCTCTCCAGTCATCACCAGACCCCTCCATTACTGTATAATATCCCAGCAGTGTCACCTCTCCAGTCATCAACAGACCCCTCCATTACTGTATAATGTCCCAGCAGTGTCACCTCTCCAGTCATCACCAGACCCCTCCATTACTGTATAATGTCCCAGCAGTGTCACCTCTCCAGTCATCACCAGACCCCTCCATTACTGTATAATGTCCCAGCAGTGTCACCTCTCTAATCATCACCAGACCCCTCCATTACTGTATAATGTCCCAGCAGTGTCACCTCTCCAGTCATCACCAGACCCCTCCATTACTGTATAATGTCTCAGCAGTGTCACCTCTCTAATCATCACCAGACCCCTTCATTACTGTATAATGTCCCAGCAGGGTCACCTCTCCAGTCATCACCAGACCCCTTCATTATTGTATAATGTCCCAGCAGGGTCACCTCTCCAGTCATCACCAGACCCCTTCATTACTGTATAATGTCCTTGCAGTGTCACCTCTCCAGTCATCACCAGACCCCACCATTACTTTATTATGTCCCAGCATGTCCTTACTACTGGGGTGAGACACTGTAACAAACCTCCTCCTAAAAAAAACTCCTTACCACTGGGGTGACACACTGTAACAAACCTCCTCCTCATGTAATCTCCTTACTACTGGGGTGACACACTGTAACAAACCTTCTCCTCATGTAATCTCCTTACTACTGGGGTAACACACTGTAACAAACCTCCTCCTCATGCAATCTCCTTACTATTGGGGTGACACACTGTAACAAACCTCCTCCTCATGTAATCTCCTTGCTACTGGGGTGACACACTGTAACAAACCTCCTTCTCATGTAATCTCCTTACTACTGGGGTGACACACTGTAACAAACCTCCTCCTTATGTAATCTCCTTACTACTGGGGTGGCACACTGTAACAAACCTCCTCCTCATGTATTCTCCTTATTACTTGGGCGACACACTGTAACAAACCTCCTCCTCATGTAATCTTACTACTGGGGTGACACACTGTAACAAACCCCCTCCTCATGTAATCTCCTTACTACTGGGGTGACACACTGTAACAAACCCCCTCCTCATGTAATCTCCTTACTACTGGGGTGACACACTGTAACAAACCCCCTCCTCATGTAATCTCCTTACTACTGGGGTGACACAATGTAACAAACCTTCTCCTCATGCAATCTCGTTACTACTGGGGTGTCACACTGTAACAAACCTCCTCCTCATGTAATCTCCTTACTACTGGCGGTGAAACACTGTAACAAACCTGCTCCTCATGTATTCTACTTACTACTGTGGTGACACACTGTAACAAAACTCCTCCTCATGTAATCGCCTTACTACTGTGGTGACACACTGTAACAAACCTCCTCCTCATGTAATCTCCTCACTACTGTTGTGACACATTGTAACAAACCCCCTCCTCATGTAATCTCCTTACTACTGGGGTGACACACTGTAACAATACTCCTCCTCATGTAATCTCCTTACTACTGTGGTGACACATTGTAACAAACCTCCTCCGCATGTAATCTCCTTATTACTGGGGTGACACACTGTAACAAACCTCCTCCTCATGTAATCTCCTTACTACTGGGGTGACACACTGTAACAAACCTCCTCCTCATGTAATCTCTTTACTACTGGGTTGACACACTGTAACAAACCTCCTCCTCATGTATTCTACTTACTACTGTGGTGACACACTGTAACAAAACTCCTCCTCATGTAATCGCCTTACTACTGTGGTGACACACTGTAACAAACCTCCTCCTCATGTAATCTCCTCACTACTGGGGTGACACACTGTAACAAACCTCCTCCTCATGTAATCTCCTTACTACTGTGGTGACACATTGTAACAAACCTCCTCCTCATGTAATCTCCTTATTACTGGGGTGACACATTGTAACAAACCTCCTCCTCATGTAATCATCTTACTACTGGGGTGACACACTGTAACAAACCTCCTCCTCATGTAATCTCCTTACTACTGGGGTGACACACTGTAACAAACCTCCTCCTCATGTATTCTACTTACTACTGTGGTGACACACTGTAACAAAACTCCTCCTCATATAATCGCCTTACTACTGTGGTGACACACTGTAACAAACCTCCTCCTCATGTAATCTCCTCACTACTGTTGTGACACATTGTAACAAACCCCCTCCTCATGTAATCTCCTTATTACTGGGGTGACACATTGTAACAAACCTCCTCCTCATGTAATCTCCTTATTACAGGGGTGACACATTGTAACAAACCTCCTCCTCATGTAATCTCCTTACTACTGGGGTGACACATTGTAACAAACCTCCTCCTCATGTAATCTCCTTATTACTGGGGTGACACATTGTAACAAACCTCATCCTCATATAATCTCCTTATTACTGGGGTGACACATTGTAACAAACCTCCTCATGTAATCTCCTTACTACTGGGGTGACACATTGTAACAAACCTCCTCCTCATGTAATCTCCTTATTACTGGGGTGACACATTGTAACAAACCTCCTCCTCATGTAATCTCCTTATTACTGGGGTGACACACTGTAACAAACCTCCTCCTCATGTAATCTCCTTATTACTGGGGTGACACATTGTAACAAACCTCCTCCTCGTGTAATCTCCTTACTACTGGGGTGACACACTGTAACAAACCTCCTCCTCATGTGAGCTCTTTACTCTCCGTAGCCGTTGTCTTTACAATGGAATTATCTGGAAGCTGTGATGTCACAGGAAGGGGCGGGGTTTGTACATTATTTTAATTTTTTTTTCATTGAAGAACACAGCCCCACTATGGACAGGAAACATGTGACCTCCACCAAATTTTTTTTTATAATCAACTTTATTGTAATAACCAATAGACACAATAATTCTGAGACCTTTTTGGCGCTTTCCTCTTGTTAACCCCTTAATGCCTCTTCCTGTTCGGCCCATTTGTCAGATCGGATCGGTGTCTCTTCTTGTGGTAATAATTCTGACGTTTTTATTGATCCCATCGATTCTGAGGTTGTTTCTTAAAGGGGTACTCCAGTGCTAAGACATCTTATCCTCTATCCAAAGGATAGGGGATAAGATGCATGTTCACTCCGGGTCTGATGACTGGCGATCACGGCTCCGCCTCCGTGTGATGTCATGCTCCGCCCCCTCAATGCAAGCCATAGTGGGGCGGAGCCGTGACGTCACAATGCTCCGGCCCTGTGATCACTAGTCATCAGACTCGGAGCAAACATTCTCTGGGGACTGATGGTAACGAGGTGCTGAATGCAAGATCACGGGGGTACCTCTTAGCGCCGGAGTACCCCTTTAATTTATTGCCCTTTATATTAGCGGTAAAATGTGGTCGATATATTCTGTGTTTTTTGTGAAATAATCCCAGATTTCCTTCCTGTAGCGTTGGCAGAGGACTGACTGATCTTATCACTTACCCAGTTGGGACACTACCCACAATCCCCGGTATCATCCAGTAATATGGCTCCTTGTCTCATGTTAATCACTTGATATCTGGTATTTTGAAGTTCTCCGTCCTATCTGCCCAAGTTTCCGGTATAAACGCAGCGATCCCCGTATGATGGCGGCTCATAGCATTATCTATTCAGGTGTCTCACTGCCCGTCTCCCCTGATACATTGTGCGCCCTAAACTACCTTCCCCCATGTCCTCTCTATATAAAATCCCTTTCCTATCCCGCTCCAAACATATATAGTTCCCTCATATCTTCTGAGAATGGTTCCCATTGCAGTGCCATCTAATCACCTTCTTCAGGGGAAACATCTATTTACCTCATTCTTCAGGGGAAACATCTATTTACCTCATTCTTCAGGGGAAACATCTATTTACCTCATTCTTCAGGGGAAACATCTATTTACCTCATTCTTCAGGAGAAACATCTATTTACCTCATTCTTCAGGGGAAACATCTATTTACCTCATTCTTCAGGGGAAACATCTATTTACCTCATTCTTCAGGAGAAACATCTATTTACCTCATTCTTCAGGGGAAACATCTATTTAGCTCATTCTTCTGGGGAAACATCTATTTACCTCATTCTTCTGGGGAAAAATCTATTTGCCTCATTCTTCAGATCTATTTACTTCATTCTTCTGGGGAAACATCTATTTACCTCATTCTTCAGGGGAGACATCTATTTACCTCATTCTTCTGGGGAAAAATCTATTTGCCTCATTCTTCTGGGGAAACATCAATTCTTCAGGGGAAAAATCTATTTGCCTCATTCTTCTGGGGAAACATCTATTTGCCTCATTCTTCAGGGAAACATCTATTTGCCTCATTCTTCTGGGGAAACATCTATTTACCTCTTCTTCAGGGGAAAAATATATTTACCTCATTCTTCTGGGGAAACATCTATTTACCTCATTCTTCAGCGGAAACATCTATTTACCTCATTCTTCAGGGGAAACATCTATTTACCTCATTTTTCAGGGGAAACATCTAGTTTTCCTCATTCTTCAGTGGAAACATCTATTTACCTCATTCTTCTGGGAAAAACCTCTATTTACTTCATTCTTCAGGGTAAACATCTATTTAGCTCATTCTTCTGGGGAAACATCTATTTAGCTCATTCTTCTGGGGAAACATCTATTTAGCTCATTCTTCTGGGGAAACATCTATTTGCCTCATTCTTCAGGGGAAACATCTATTTGCCTCATTCTTCAGGGGAAACATCTATTTACCTCATTCTTCAGGGGAAACATCTATTTACCTCATTCTTCAGGGGAAACATCTATTTACCTCATTCTTCAGGGAAAACATCTATTTACCTCATTCTTCAGGAGAAACATCTATTTACCTCATTCTTCAGGGGAAACATCTATTTACCTCATTCTTCAGGGGAAACATCTATTTACCTCATTCTTCAGGAGAAACATCTATTTACCTCATTCTTCAGGGGAAACATCTATTTAGCTCATTCTTCTGGGGAAACATCTATTTGCCTCATTCTTCAGATCTATTTACTTCATTCTTCTGGGGAAACATCTATTTACCTCATTCTTCAGGGGAGACATCTATTTACCTCATTCTTCTGGGGAAAAATCTATTTGCCTCATTCTTCTGGGGAAACATCAATTCTTCAGGGGAAAAATCTATTTGCCTCATTCTTCTGGGGAAACATCTATTTGCCTCATTCTTCAGGGAAACATCTATTTGCCTCATTCTTCTGGGGAAACATCTATTTACCTCTTCTTCAGGGGAAAAATATATTTACCTCATTCTTCTGGGGAAACATCTATTTACCTCATTCTTCAGCGGAAACATCTATTTACCTCATTCTTCAGGGGAACCATCTATTTACCTCATTTTTCAGGGGAAACATCTAGTTTTCCTCATTCTTCAGTGGAAACATCTATTTACCTCATTCTTCTGGGAAAAACCTCTATTTACTTCATTCTTCAGGGTAAACATCTATTTAGCTCATTCTTCTGGGGAAACATCTATTTAGCTCATTCTTCTGGGGAAACATCTATTTAGCTCATTCTTCTGGGGAAACATCTATTTGCCTCATTCTTCAGGGGAAACATCTATTTGCCTCATTCTTCAGGGGAAACATCTATTTACCTCATTCTTCTGGGGAAAAATCTATTTGTCTCATTCTTCTGGGGAAGCATCTATTTGCCTCATTCTTCTGGGGAAACATCTATTTGCCTCATTCTTCAGCGGAAACATCTATTTACCTCATTCTTCAGGGGAAACATCTATTTACCTCATTTTTCAGGGGAAACATCTAGTTTTCCTCATTCTTCAGTGGAAACATCTATTTACCTCATTTTTCTGGGAAAAACCTCTATTTACCTCATTCTTCAGGGTAAACATCTATTTAGCTCATTCTTCTGGGGAAACATCTATTTAGCTCATTCTTCTGGGGAAACATCTATTTAGCTCATTCTTCTGGGGAAACATCTATTTAGCTCATTCTTCTGGGGAAACATCTATTTGCCTCATTCTTCTGGGGAAACATCTATTTGCCTCATTCTTCTGGGGAAACATCTATTTACTTCATTCTTCTGGGGAAACATCTATTCACCTCATTCTTCAGCGGAAACATCTATTTACCTCATTCTTCAGAGGAAACATCTATTTACCTCATTTTTCAGGGGAAACATCTATTTACCTCATTCTTCAGGGGAAACATCTATTTACCTCATTCTTCAGTGGAAACATCTATTTACCTCATTCTTCAGGGGAAACATCTATTTACCTCATTCTTCAGGGGAAACATCTATTTACCTCATTCTTCAGTGGAAACATCTATTTACCTCATTCTTCAGGGGAAACATCTATTTGCCTCATTCTTCAGGGGAAACATCTATTTGCCTCATTCTTCTGGGGAAACATCTATTTGCCTCATTCTTCTGGGGAAACATCTATTTGCCTCATTCTTCTGGGGAAACATCTATTTACTTCATTCTTCTGGGGAAACATCTATTCACCTCATTCTTCAGCGGAAACATCTATTTACCTCATTCTTCAGGGGAAACATCTATTTACCTCATTTTTCAGGGGAAACATCTATTTACCTCATTCTTCAGGGGAAACATCTATTTACCTCATTCTTCAGTGGAAACATCTATTTACCTCATTCTTCAGGGGAAACATCTATTTACCTCATTCTTCAGGGGAAACATCTATTTACCTCATTCTTCAGTGGAAACATCTATTTACCTCATACTTCAGGGGAAACATCTATTTTCCTCATTCTTCAGGGGAAACATCTATTTACCTCATTCTTCTGGGGAAACATCTATTTACCTCATTCTTCAGGGGAAACATCTATTTACCTCATTCTTCTGGGGAAACATCTATTTACCTCATTCTTCAGGGGAAACATTTATTTACCTCATTCTTCTGGGGAAACATCTATTTACCTCATTCTTCTGGTGTATGACAAGACCCATAGTCTACCCCAGTGGTTTTCAACCTGCGGACCTCCAGATGTTGCAAAACTACAACTCCCAGCATGCCCGGACAGCCGTTGGCTATGTCAGACATTGTGCTGCTCTGCAGAGCCGACCATTAGCAGCGTTGGGTAGAGATGGTGTCGGGAACGACTCTTTAGCGCATCTGGTGGCACCTGGAATCTCTGCCACTCATGCTTTATATAAAAGAGAACAGGGTGCGCGCCCCTGGGTGGAACCTGATGGATGAGATAGTGAAGAGCCCAATCAAAACGCACTCACCTATGCAAGTTGTGCGAATGGAGGCACAACACTCAATGCACTTGATCAGAAATCCTGTAATCGCGGCTGCTGCGGCTCCCAGCGTCCAGGCGCAAATGTAGATAAAAGGAGATCCAAGAAAAGGGAGATGAATCGCGCTGCCACAAGAAGTATATATGGGTAAATTTATTGCACACAAAGGATCCACGCAACGCGTTTCAAAGCCGTTCCGGCTTTTTCGTCAGGCTTTTTCTCCTGACGAAAAAGCCGGAACAGCTTTGAAACGCGTTGCGTGGATCCTTTGTGTGCAATAAATTTACCCATATATACTTCTTGTGGCAGCGCGATTCATCTCCCTTTTCTTGGATCTCCTTTTATCTACTCATGCTTTATGGCTCCCATCTCCCCATAACAAGCCCCCTACTGAGTGGTCCTTTACTTGTAAAGAAGGAGAAGACAAGCGGAGGTGACCGCACACTTTATCACCGCTGCTGCCGAGTTCCTGGGCAACACAGACTTTCAACTGCCTCCAAAGATTTTCTATGGGGTGGAGATCTGGAGACTGGCTAGGCCACTCCAGGACCTTGAAAGGCTTCTTACGAAGCCACTCCTTCGTTGCCTGGGCGGTGTGTTTGGCATCATTGTCATGCTGACAGACCCAGCCACGTTTCATTTTCAATGCCCTTGCTTATGTATTGTGAGATATTGAGTAAAAACCTCATTCCATGGCCCCTGTTACACACTGCGCACACGCCGGCCATGAGCGCATCTCCCTTTTTATGTCTCCTGCTGGAGGGGCTGGGATTTGCATCGCGGGACGTGCCGGCATGCGAGTCCCAGCCCATCACTCACATCCGCCTTCTGCCTCTGCCTCCTAGGGCACGCACCCCGTAGCTCCTAAATTAAAAGGGCCAGTACGCCCATACGCCTGTCCCATTGTTATAAGTTTCTGCACCTCCCACATACCTTTGCCGGATCTTTGTTTGCCACTGTGACTAAGAGAAAGCATTTCCTGAGTTGTCTTGTCGTGTTCCTGACCTTTGCATTCCGTGACCTGACTGTGTTCCTTGCCGCCTGCCTATTGACCTACTGCTACGTTCTTTACTACGCTCCTGTGCCGCCTGCTCTGACCTCCTGCTATCCTGACTACGTCCTGTCTCATCCCTTCTGTGCCTCGCTTCACCTCAGCCACCTGTGTGATTGAGTCGTGCCAGGGTTAGCGATCTGGGTGCCACCTGCCGCAGCAAGACCATCCCGCTTTGCAACAGGCTCTGGTGAAAACCAGCGGCAACCTTAGACTCCGCTCCCTGGCATGGCCCGCGTCATCAGCCACACAGGACCAGCGGATCTACTACCTCTCTTGTTTAGACTACGGCGGTCCAGCGGATCTTCTACCTCCGGAGTTCCAGTCAACTGTGGTGAGTCTAACAGCCCCATTCATTCTTTCCTTTACACGGATCAGTTGTCCTGGTCCCTTTGCTGAAAAACAGCCCCAAAGCATGATGTTTCCACATCTCACAGAAAAGGATTGCAGTAACACATACATACACATGCTTATTCCCTTTGTGTGTATTGGAACTAAACCAAAAAAGGGAGGAAAAAAGCAAATTGGACATAATGTCACCAAATTCCAAAAATGGGCCGGACAAAATTATTGGCCCCCTTAACTTAATATTTGGTTGTACACCCTCTGGAAAAAATAAGTGAAATCAGTGTCTTCTTATAACCATCAATAAGCTTCTTACACCTCTCAGCCGGAATGTTGGAGCACTCTTCCTTTACAAACTGCTCTCTGTCTCTCTTATTGGAAGGCGCCTTTTCCCAACAGTAATTATAAGATCTCTCCACAGGTGATCAATGGGATTTAGATCTGGACTCATTGCTGCCACTACAGAACTCTCCAGCGCTTTGTTGTCGTCCATTTCTGGGGGCTTTTTGATTTATGTTTGGGGTCATTGTCCTGCTGGAAGACCCAAGATCTCAGACACAAACCCAGCTTTCTGACACTGGGCTGTACAGTGCGATCCAAAATCCATTGGTAATCCTCAGATTTCATGATGTCTTGTACACATTCAAGGCCCCCAGTGCCAGAGGCAGCAAAACAACCCAAAACATCACTGACCTCCCCCATATGTCACTGTAGGTTCTGTGTTCTTTTCTTTGTAGGCCTCATTCCGTTTTCGGTAAACAGTAGAATGATTTGCTTTACCAAAAAGATCTATCTTGGTCTCATCTGTCCACAAGACGTTTTCCCAGAAGGATTTTGGTAACTCAAGTTCATTTTGGTAAAATGTAGTCTTGTTTTTTTCTGTCTCTGTGTCAGCAGTGGGGTCATCCTGGGTGTCAGGATTTGGCAGGCTGGATGTGGATCCTCTGTGTCAGCGAGGGATTGGCGTGGACCGTGTCGGTGGACCGGTTCTAGGTTGCTACTGGTATTCCACAGAGCCCGCCGCAAAGCGGGATGGTGTTGCTGCGGCGGTAGCAACCAGGTCGTATCCACCGGCAACGGCTCAACCTCGCTGACTGCTGAGAAGGCGTGGGACAGAAGGACTAGGCAGAGGCAAGGTCAGACGCAGCAGAAGGTCGGGGCAGGCGGCAAGGTTCGTAATCAATAGCAATAGCAAGAGGTCAGGAACACTGGTAAGGCAAACACTGTAACGCTTTCTCTGGCACAAAGGCAACAAGATCCGGCAAGGAAGTGAAGGGGAAGTGAGGTTAAATAGACAGGGAGCAGGTGGAGGCTAATTAGACAGATTGGGCCAGGCACCAATCATTGGTGCACTGGCCCTTTAAATCTTAGAGAGCTGGCGCGCGCGCCCTAAGGAGCGGAGCCGCGCGCGCCAGGACGAGACAGTCGGGGACCGGGACAGGTGAGAGACTTGGGATGCGATTCGCGAGCGGGCGCGTCCTGCTATGCGAATCGCATCCCCGCCGGCAGTGTCAGTGCAGCGCTCCCAGTCAGCGGGTCTGACCGGGGCGCTGCAGAGAGAGGAACGCCGCGAGCGCTTCGGGGAGGAGCAGGGACCCGGAGCGCTCGGGGTAACAGTACCCCCCCCTTAGGTCTCCCCCTCTTTTTGTCCGGATGTCGCTCCACATGGGACGAGGACATTGGGAGCGATTGTAGAGTCTCCTTCTGGAGGACAGTGAAGTCCTGGGTATACTCATCAACGGCAGGCAGTTCAGAAGGAATGGGAATGGGGAGGGGGGGCAGAGGGTGAAGCTTGGTACGGGGCAGAGTGTTACCAGGACGGGGGCTATGAGGAGGCAAAGCATAGTCCTGATAGGCCTTGGGGAGACCAGGTGTAGGAGGAGGCACTGAGGCTTGCCTGACGGGACTGGGAGCAGACGTGAGGCATTTTTTGTGGCAAGAAGTACCCCAGCACTTGATTTCCCCGGTGGTCCAGTCAAGGGTAGGAGAGTGGCGTTGGAGCAGACCGAGGAGGACTTCAGAGGTGCAGTTGGGCAAAACAAAAATTTTTATTTTTTCGTGATGCAGTCCAATGCTCATGAGCAGGAGTTCTGTGCGGTAAGGCACGGTGCAGTCCAATTTAACTCCGTTGACCGAGGAAATGTAGAGCGGCTTGACGAGACGGGTCACAGGGATGTTGAACTTATTAACAAAAGAGGCCAAAATAAAATTTCCCGCAGAACCAGAGTCCAAGAAGGCCATAGCTGAGAAGGAAGAGTTGTCAGAAGGAGAAATCCGTACGGGCACAGTCAGACGTGGAGAAGCAGACTTCAGACCAAGAGACGCCACATCCACGTGAGCTGGGTGCGTGCGTTTCCCAGACGTGGAGGACGAATATGGCAATCCACCAAGAAATGTTCGTTACTAGCGCAGTACAGACATAAATTTTTATCTCTGCGGCGAGTCCTCTCTTCATGGGTCAGGCGAGACCGATCCACTTGCATAGCCTCCTCGGCGGGAGGCACAGGGGTAGGTTGCAAAGGATACTAGGAGAGAGGTGCCCAGAGATCAAGGTCTTTTTCCTGGCGGAGTTCCTGGTGTCTTTCAGAAAAACGCATGTCAATGCGGGTGGCCAAATGGATAAGTTCATGCAGGTTGGCAGGAATTTCTCGTGCGGCCAGCACATCTCTGATGTTACTGGATAGGCCTTTTTTAAAGGTCGCGCAGAGGGCCTCGTTGTTCCAAGATAGTTCTGAGGCGAGGGTACGAAATTGGATGGTGTACCCGCCTACAGAAGAATTTCCCTGGACCAGGTTCAGCAAGGCAGTTTCGGCAGAAGAAGCTCGGGCTGGTTTCTTGAAGACACTACGAACCTCAGCAAAGAAGGACTGTACAGTGGCAGTGACAGGATCATTGCGGTCACAGAGCGGTGTGGCCCATGACAAAGCCTTCCCAGACAGGAGACTGACCACGAAAGCCACCTTCGACCGTTCTGTAGGAAATTGGTCCAACAACATCTCCAAATGTAGGGAACATCGTGACAGGAAACCACGGCAAAGTCTAGAGTCCCCATCAAATTTGTCCGGCAGGGACAAGCGGAGGCCAGGAGCGGGCACCGCTGCGGAGGAGGTGCAGGAGCTGGCGGAGGAGATGGTTGCTGCTGTAGCTGTGGCAGAAGTTGCTGTAGCATGGCGGTCAACTGCGACAGCTGCTGTCCTTGTTGGGCGAACTGTTGTCCAAGTTGCTCTATCTGTTGAGACTGCTGGGCGACCACCGTGGTAAGGTCAGCGACAACTGGCAGCGGGACCTCAGCGGGATCCATGGCCGGATCTACTGTCAGGATTCGGCAGGCTGGATGTGGATCCTCTGTGTCAGCGAGGGATTGGCGTGGACCGTGTCGGTGGACCGGTTCTAGGTTGCTACTGGTATTCACCAGAGCCCGCCGCAAAGCGGGATGGTGTTGCTGCGGTGGTAGCAACCAGGTCGTATCCACCGGCAACGGCTCAACCTCGCTGACTGCTGAGAAGGCGTGGGACAGAAGGACTAGGCGGAGGCAAGGTCAGACGTAGCAGAAGGTCGGGGAAGGCGGCAAGGTTTGTAGTCAATAGCAATAGCAAGAGGTCAGGTACACTGGTAAGGCAAACACTGTAACGCTTTCTCTGGCACAAAGGCAACAAGATCCGGCAAGGAAGTGAAGGGGAAGTGAGGTTAAATAGACAGGGAGCAGGTGGAGGCTAATTAGACAGATTGGGCCAGGCACCAATCATTGGTGCACTGGCCCTTTAAATCTTAGAGAGCTGGCGCGTGCGCCCTAAGGAGTGGAGCCGCGCGCGCCAGGACGAGACAGCCGGGGACCGGGACAGGTGAGAGACTTGGGATGCAATTCGCGAGCGGGCGCGTCCCGCTATGCGAATCGCATCCCCGCCGGCAGTGTCAGTGCAGCGCTCCCGGTCAGCGGGTCTGACCGGGGCGCTGCAGAGAGAGGAACGCCGCGAGCGCTCCGGGGAGGAGTAGGGACCCGGAGCGCTCGGCGTAACACTGGGTCTCCTCCATAGTGGGGTCCTCCTGGGTCTCCTCCGTAGTGGGGTCCTCCTTGGTCTCCTCCATAGTGGGGTCCTCCTGGATCTCCTCCATAGTGGGGTCCTCCTTGATCTCCTTCATAGTGGGGTCCTCCTGGGTCTCCTCCATAGTGGGGTCCTCCTGAGTCTCCTCCATAGCGTTTCATTTTTTTAAAGTGTGGACGGATAGTTTGCGCTGACACTGATGCTCCCTGAGCCTGCAGGGCAGCTTCAATATCTTTGGAACTTGTTTGGGGCTGCTTATCCACCATCCAGACTATCCTACGTTGACACCTTTCATCAATTTTTCTCTTCCGTCCACGTCCAGGGAGATTACCTACAGTGCCATGGGTTGTAAACTTCTTGATAATGTTGCGCACTGTGGACAAAGGCAAATCTAGATCTCTGGAGATGGACTTGTAACCTTGAGATTGTTGATATTTTTCCACAATTTTGGTCCTCAAGTCCTCAGACAGTTCTCTTCTCCCCTTTCTGTTGTCCATGCTTAGTGTGGCACACACAGACACACAATGCAAAGACTAAGTGAACTTCTCTCCTTTTTATCTGCTTTCAGCTGTGATTTTTATATTGCCCACACTTGTTAATTGCCCCAGGTGAGTTTAAAGGAGCATCACATGCTTGAAACAATCTTATTTATCCACAATTTTGAAAGGGTGCCAATAATTTTGTCCAGACCATTTTTGGAGTTTGGTGACATTATGTCCAATTTTTTTTTCCTCCTTTTTTGGTTTAGTTCCAATACACACAAAGGGAATAAACATGTGTATAGCAAAACCTGTGTTACTGCAATCCTTTCCTGTGAGAAATACTTAATTTTATAGAAATATTTCAGGGGCGCCAATATTTACGGCCAGGACTGTATCTGTATTTTTTTCTAAAGCAGATAGAGCTTTTGTTTGTTCTTTATTTAGATTCAGTTGAGGTTTGTATCTGGACTTCATGTTCCTAAAATCTTCAGCTACCATGGATGGATGATGTACAGTAGATTCTCCCTTAGCGGACACCTCCCAGTAGGGGACACCTCCAAATAGTGGACAGTTTTTAATTCCCCGGCAGAGTCCCATAAGACAATGTATTTGCACCCTCCGAATAGGGGACACTCCCAATAGGGGACACTCCCAATAGCGGGCGCGGACACACACCGAAAGGGGACAAAACACTCCCAATAGGGGACACTCCCAATAGCGGGCGCGGACACACACCGAAAGGGGACAAAACACTCCCAATAGGGGACACTTTTTTTGATTCCCCATGAGTGTCCGCCATTGGGAGATTCTACTGTATTGTCCCTTGTGAGGGACCATGGAAGAGGCTTCAGATTGGTTTGGATAGGTCTAATGACCTGGTGGGAGCATTTTTCGTGGTCGTCCCAGAAGTAGAGTCCCTGCCAGTGCAAAATGCCTCGTTATGGTCAGATTCCGGATCCACGTGTTCAATCTACAAACAGGTGAAATTCATTGACACTGTCAGTAGGGCAGAAGAAGAGACCCTTGTAGAGAACCTCTCTTTACACTTGTGTGAGAACATGGAGGAAAGGTTGAAAATTGTTATCATAGTTTTTGGTTCTTCTTTGTGGTTGTGACACTTTTAGCAACATTCACCCGAACCCAGATTCCACCCCAAAGTCCTCTAAGTAATTAATAACCGAACACAGACCCCTCCCCGTGTTAGCTAAGAGCAGGAGGTCATCCACAAAAAGGGCAAGCTTAACAGAGGTAGAGCCCAGCGGGATGCCCTCGATATCAGGCACTGATGACAGTACCCAAGATAGCGGCTCAATAGCCAAATTGAAAAGCAGGGGGGACAGTGGGCACCCCTTTCGTGTCCCCTTCTGCGGATGAAATGCTGGTGAAATAAAGCGTATGGATCCTAGCTCTCCGAGAGGTATATAATGCCTGTATATAGGTAAAAAAGGGTCCTCGAAATCCCATGGTCTGCATAACTTTCCACAACCATCCCCAGTTGACGTTATCGAAAGCCTTTTCAATGTCAATCGATGGGATTGCTGGGGATGGATGTGAGTGGGGTCTCAGATGGATGTCGTATAAGACCGCCCGACCTTTCGAAGGTTTGCCACTGCTGACCTATCCTGAATGAAACCGACATGGTTCAGGGATATAAGCAAAATACAGGCCAGCCGGTCAGCTAATATTTTGGCCACTATTTTCAGATCCACATTTATAAGAGAAATAGGCCTATACCCCCCTGACAATAATGGGTCCCTCCCCGGTTTAGGTAACACCTTGATGTATGTATTTGTGTCAGAGGGTATCTGTGCCGGATAAGTCTCCATTGTATAGGGATAACAATGATGAGGTAATGTTCGGGAACAGGATCCTAAAGAAGTCCCCAGTGTACCCATCCGGGCCGGGCGCCTCGTGAGCCTTCAGGGCCTTTACCACTCTCTTCAACTCCTCAGAGATCGGCGCATTAAGGCGCGGTCTATCGTCATCGTCTAGACAGGGTAGGTCACAATGGCCAACCAGTCCCTCAGGGGTAAAGAAGAGGAGGTCGGAGCGGAGTAACGGTCACTGTAAAAATCTTTGAGGAGCATGTCAATGTGTTTTGGGTCCTGCAGCAGAATCCCCCCCCTATCATGGAGCACCGGGATATGGCAAGGTGGAAGCCATTGGCAAAGGTTTTTATTATTTTTTTTACTGCATTCATCATGCGGGTTCAATAATGTGATAGTTTTATTGCTTGGGTTGTTATGGAGGCGGTAATACCAAATATGTGTATATCGTTTTTTGGGGGAGTGAAAGGGAGATTGTGTATCTTGAATTTATTTATTTTTATTTACTGTATTTATTTTTTTTTACTTTATTTTCCTTTTCCTTTTTGCTGTCCCTCTTGGGGACCTGACACATATAATAACTGCAGATCTGTATTACAATGTATTATATATTACTATCAGTGTTTCACTCCCTCGGGCAGAGCCTGATCGGTTTCCGGAGCCAGGTACCCAGAGGCCATTTGGAGGTCTCTGGTTGCCATGGCTACTAATGAGAACTCGCAATCGCTTGTGGGGTCTTAATAGAGAACAGAGGGAACTCCCACCCTCACAATGACCGCAGCACTGAAGGGTTAACTGTCAAGATCGGAGCCCAGCGGTCACCGCCCATACAACTGCAGCGGCCTGATCATGAATGGACATTATATATATATATATATATATATATATATATACACACACAGTAGTTTGCAGGAAGGGGTTAAAGTGGAAGAATTGTTCTCCTGGTCCAGGAAAGTGGACGTCACAACTACCTGTTTAATGGGGTCAGGACTTATTGGGGTCTATGGTCAAACTGATCCCTTGTCTTATAGAAGATCTCTAGATTTACCTAAAAATACCGACAAAATCCTGTGTGTGACCCCGGCCTAAGGGTTATTGGTGACAACACAGAAGTGTCCTGATCCTGATAGGACAGAAGTGACACATGAGATACAATCAGTAATATTTCTAATGGAAATGAGGCCGAGGTAATACATAGTAATCACCAATCATTATCATCCATAGAAATCATCCAATCATACTGTAGTGTAGAGCTACAAGTCACTACTAAATGATACACAATAGCATTACATATTACTTCTCATTACCGTTATTTACCTACAAAGGTCACATGACCCCAGGTGCTGATGACCAAGCGATGATGTTGGCTTTAGCTTCTGCTTAGGTTTCATTATTAAGTTTATTCGAGGGTTAATTCTCACAACAGAACTTAGAAACATCACATTTTACTGTCACCTGAGATCTCAGATTTCCATTCTCCATATTATCATATATTTATGATTACTTAAAGGGGTAGTCCAGTGGTGAAAAACTTATCCCCTATCCTAAGGATAGGGGATAAGTTTGAGATCGCGGGGGGTCCGACCGCTGGGGCCCCCTGCGATCTCTCTGTACGGGGCCCCGACTCTCCGCCGAGATAGCGGGTGTCGACCCCCGCACGAAGCGGCGGCCGACACGCCCCCTCAATACATCTCCATGGCAGAGCCGGAGATTGCCGAAGGCAGCGCTTCGGCTCTGCCATAGAGTTGTATTGAGGGGGCGTGTCGGCCGCCGCCTCGTGCGGAGGTCGACACGCCCCCTTCCAGCGGGCTGTCGGGGCTCCGTACAGGAGATCGCAGGGGGCCCCAGCGGTCGGACCCCCCGCGATCTGCAACTTATCCCCTATCCTTATGATAGGGGATAAGTTGCTCACCACTGAATCACCACTGGACTACTCCTTTAATTTGTAAGTCTCCCGTGTGAATTCTCTCATGTGTAATAAGATTTCCTTTAATTGTAAAACATTTCCCACATTCTGAACATGAATATGGCTTCTCTCCTGTGTGAATTCTCTCATGTGTAACAAGATCTGATTTTTGTGTAAAACATTTACCACATTCTGAGCATGAATATGGTTTCTCTCCCGTATGAATTCTTTCATGTATAACAAGCTTTGACTTCGTTAAAAAACATTTCCCACATTCTGAACATGAAAATGGCTTCTCTCCTGTGTGAATTCTTTCATGTCCAGAAAGTTGTGATTTATTTATAAAACATTTCCCACATTCTGAACATGAATATGGCCTCTCTCCTGTGTGAATACTCTCATGTGTAACAAGATTTGATTTATGTGTAAAATATTTCCCACATTCTGAACATAAATATGGCTTCTCTCCCGTGTGAATTTTCTCATGTATAACAAGATTTGATTTATGTGTAAAACATTTACCACATTCTGAACATGAATATGGCTTCTCTCCCGTGTGAATTTTCTCATGCATAACAAGATTTGATTTATGAGTAAAACATTTACCACATTCTGAACATGAATATGGCTTCTCTCCTGTGTGAATTCTCTCATGTACAACAAGAGCTGATTTATATGTAAAACATTTCCCACATTCTAAGCATAAATATGGCTTTTCTCCTGTGTGAATTCTGTTATGTATCACAAGAGAAGGTTTACCTTTAAAACATTTACCACATTCTGAACATGAATATGGCATCTCTCCTGTGTGATTTCTCTCATGTCTAGAAAGTAGTGATTTAATAATAAATGATTTACCACACTCTGAACATGAATATGGCTTTTCTCCTGTGTGAATTCTCTCATGTGCAACAAGAGCTGATTTTTGTGAAAAGCATTTCCCACATTCTGAACATGTATATGGCTTCTCCCCTGTGTGAATTCTCTCATGTATAACAAGTCCCAATTTACTTTTAAAACATTTCCCACATTCTGAACATGAATATGGCTTTTCTTCCATGTGAATTCTCTCATGTATCATAAGATCTGATCTACTTATAAAAACATTTCCACATTCAGAACATGAATTTGGCTTCTCCTCTATGTGAATTTTCCTGTGTCTAAAAACACTTGATCTTTTTGTAAATTCTCTTCCACATTGAAAAATGTTCCCTCCTTCCTGATCTGTCCTTGTGGTAACAATGTGTGGTTGGTCAGGAGAAGGTTCCTCATGATCAGGTGGATTATTATAGGATAGATCTGGATGGACATTAGGGGTAAGGAGGTCTTCTCCTGAGGAGCGCTCCATCATATCTTCATCTTCTCCTTTATCATTCAGGGATAACATGAAGTTTCCCTCAGAATTCTTACTGGGATTTTCTGTTGGGATAAAAATATATTTCTGGTGTACACAAAATAAATATTTTAAGTATAATCAAATGATTTAAAATGATTTGTCATATAAAATATATTTCTCCAAGTTTTCTCCGATCTCCGTTCATCACATCTGAGCCCCAAATCCTGATGCTGCCCCTAGTGTTCTACCTGGAGCATGACAGGACCCATAGATGACCTTGGAGAGGATCTCTATATAGTCACCTCCCTCAGGTCCTGACTATACATAACACAGGGGATCACTGGGGCCTGAAGGGTTAATGTCATGTAGATCTAAGGTGGAGCCTCCCCTGAAGACACCTCCGAATTCCCTCTGTAATCCATTACTACATACCTGGGGTAACACCTCCTGGAAATATTACATACCTGGGACAACACCTCCTGGAATTATTACACACCTGGGACAACACCTCCTGGAAATATTACACACCTGGGAAAACACCTCCTGGAAATATTACATACCTGGGACAACACCTCCTGGAAATATTACATACCTGGGACAACACCTCCTGGAAGTATTACATACTTGGGACAACACCTCCTGGAATTATTACATACCTGGGGTAACACCTCCTGGAAACATTACATACCTGGGAAAACACCTCCTGAAATTATTACATACCTGGGACAACACCTCCTGGAATTGTTACATACCTGGGACAACAGCTGGAATTATTACATACCTGGGAAAACACCTCCTGGAATTATTACATACCTGGAACAACACCTCCTGGAATTGTTACATACCTGGGACAACACCTCCTGGAAACGTTACATACCTGGGACAACACCTCCTGGCATTATTACATATCTGGGACAACACCTCCTGGAAATATTACATACCTGGGACAACACCTCCTGGAATTATTACATACCTGGGACAACACCTCCTGGAATTATTACATACCTGGGACAACACCTCATGGAAATATTACATACCTGGGACAACACCTCCTGGAATTACTACATACCTGGGACAACACCTGGAATTATTACATACCTGGGAAAACACCTCCTGGAATTATTACATACCTGGAACAACACCTCCTGGAATTGTTACATACCTGGGACAACACCTCCTGGAAACATTACATACCTGGGACAACACCTCCTGGCATTATTACATATCTGGGACAACACCTCCTGGAAATATTACATACCTGGGACAACACCTCCTGGAATTATTACATACCTGGGACAACACCTCCTGGAATTATTACATACCTGGGACAACACCTCATGGAAATATTACATACCTGGGACAACACCTCCTGGAATTATTACATACCTGGGGTAACACCACCTGGAAATATTACATACCTGGGACAACACCTCCTGGAATTATTACATACCTGGGACAACACCTCCTGGAATTATTACATACCTGGGACAACACCTCCTGGAATTATTACATACCTGGGACAACACCTCCTGCAATTATTACATACCTGGGACAACACCTCCTGGAATTATTACATACCTGGGACAACCCCTCCTGGAATTATTACAAACCTGGGGTAGCACCTCCTGGAATTATTACATACCTGGGACAACACCTCCTGGAATTATTACATACCTGGGACAACACCTCCTGGAATTATTACACACCTGGGACAACCCCTCCTGGAATTATTACATACATGGGGTAAAACCTCCTGGAATTATTACATAAATGGGGTAAAACCTCCTGGAATTATTACATACCTGGGACAAAACCTCCTGGAATTATTACATACCTGGAGTAACACCTCCTGGAATTATTACATACCTGGGGTAACACCTCCTGGAATTATTACATACCTGGGGTAACACCTCCTGGAATTATTACATACCTGGGGTCACACCTCCTGGAATTATTACATACCTGGGGTAACACCTCCTGGAATTATTACATACCTGGGGTAAAACCTCCTGGAATTATTACATACCCGGGACAACACCTCCTGGAATTATTACATACCTGGGACAACACCTCCTGGAATTATTACATACCTGGGACAACACCTCCTGGAATTATTACATACCTGGAGTAACACCTCCTGGAATTATTACATACCCGGGACAAAACCTCCTGGAATTATTACATACCTGGGGTAACACCTCCTGGAATTATTACATACCTGGGGTAAAACCTCCTGGAATTATTACATACCTGGGACAACACCTCCTGCAATTATTACATACCTGGGGTAACACTTCCTGGAATTATTACATACCTTGGGTAACACCTCCTGGAATTATTACATACCTGGGGTAACACCTCCTGGAATTATCACATACCTGGGGTAACACGTCCTGGAATTATTACATACCTGGGTTAACACTTCCTGGAATTATTACATACCTGGGGTAACACCTCCTGGAATTATTACATACCTGGGGTAATTCCTCCTGGAATTAATACATACCTGGGGTAACACCTTCTCGAATTATTATATACCTGGGGTAACACCTCCTGGAATTATTACATACCTGGGGTAACACCTCCTGGAATTTCCTCCTTCACTTCCCTCATACACGGGTGATGGCCCCTCATCCTCTCTTCTTCATCCTCCACTTTATTATTAGTCAGATCTCCCCCCTGATGTGACATATAGAACAATTCACTACAATACAGCAGACAGGAGGAGCAACAGAGACCCCCAAAATCTATCCCCACATCTATGACTGCAGGACCCCCCTATAGAGATATAGGATCAGCCTAATTAACCTGATTATTCTCTGGGACATTTCCCTCTGGACAGTCCTGGGAATACAGAGGGCGGGGACACCTCTCGGGTGGATTTCTATCAATGACTTCATCTGTAGGGAACACACAGGGAATGAATACATCTGTGCTGGATAGATTTCTATGTTACTAGGTAGTGAGAGTGATATCTATATATAAGTCTCTTCTTACCTTGTGATGTGAGGGGCCGGTGATCCTCCATCATGACTATGTCCTGGTACAGATCCTTGTGTCCTTCTACATACTCCCACTCCTCCATGGAGAAATAGACCGCCACATCCTGACACCTTATAGGAACCTGACACACAATGATACCGTCATCACCAGACCCCTCCATTACTGTATAATGTCCCAGCAGTGTCACCTCTCTAATCATCACCAGACCCCTCCATTACTGTATAATGTCCCAGCAGTGTCACCTCTCCAGTCACAACCCGACCCCTCCATTACTGTATAATGTCCCAGCAGTGTCACCTCTCTAATCATCAACAGACCCCTCCATTACTGTATAATGTCCCTGCAGTGTCACCTCTCTAATCATCACCAGACCCCTCCATTACTGTATAATGTCCCAGCAGTGTCACCTCTCCAGTCATCACCAGACCCCTCCATTACTGTATAATGTCCCAGCAGTGTCACCTCTCTAGTCATCACCAGACCCCTCCATTACTGTATAATGTCCCAGCATATGGGTCTGTAGGTGGAAAACGGAAAACATTGTGATTTTTTTAAAGGTGAGAGGAAAAAACGAAAGTGCAAAAAAACGGAAAAAAACACGGAATAATAAAAAAAAAAACACACGGAATAAGAAAAGTTATGGGGTCCGTGAGGAGCAAAAGACGTGAGCCCAAAAAAATAAAATCCTGGGTCATGAGGGGGTTAATTAGGGTGGGACCTAGGGTACCATAATCATGGGTTCAATCACTTTATGATCATATTTTGGAGACTCTAATGCATCTACCTGATGCTTCTCTGGGACATTTCCCTCTGGACAGTCCTGGGAATACAGAGGACGGGGACACCTCTCGGGTGGATTTCTGTCAATGACTCCATCTGTAGGGAACACACAGGGAATGAATACATCAGTACTGGATAGATTTCTATGTTACTAGGTAGTGAGAGTGATATATATATATATATATATATATATATATATATGTCTCCTCTTACCTTGTGATGTGAGGGGCCGGTGATCCTCCATCATAACTATGTCCTGGTACAGAACCTTGTGTCCTTCTACATACTCCCACTCCTCCATGGAGAAATAGACCGCCACATCCTGACACCTTATAGGAACCTGACACACAATGATACCGTCATCACCAGACCCCTCCATTACTGTATAATGTCCCAGCAGTGCCACCTCTCTAATCATCACCAGACCCCTCCATTACTGTATAATGTCCCAGCAGTGTCACCTCTCCAGTCATCACCAGATCCCTCCATTACTGTATAATGTCCCAGCAGTGTCACCTCTCTAATCATCACCAGACCCCTCCATTACTGTATAATGTCCCAGCAGTGTCACCTCTCTAATCATCACAAGACCCCTCCATTACTGTATAATGTCCCAGCAGTGTCACCTCTCCAGTCATCACCAGACCCCTCCATTACTGTATCATGTCCCAGCAGTGTCACCTCTCTAATCATCACCAGACCCCTCCATTACTGTATAATGTCCCAGCAGTGTCACCTCTCCAGTCATCACCAGACCCCTCCATTACTGTATAATGTCCCAGCAGTGTCACCTCTCCAGTCATCACCATACCCCTCCATTACTGTATAATGTCCCAGCAGTGTCACCTCTCCAGTCATCACCAGACCCCTCCATTACTGTATAATGTCCCAGCAGTGTCACCTCTCCAGTCATCACCAGACCCCTCCATTACTATATAATGTCCCAGCATTGTCACCTCTCCAGTCATCACCAGACCCCTCCATTACTGTATAATGTCCCAGCAGTGTCACCTCTCCAGTCATCACCAGACCCCTCCATTACTATATAATGTCCCAGCATTGTCACCTCTCCAGTCATCACCAGACCCCTCCATTACTGTATAATGTCCCAGCAGTGTCACCTCTCTAATCATCACCAGACCCCTCCATTACTGTATAATGTCCCAGCAGTGTCACCTCTCCAGTCATTACCAGACCCCTCCATTACTGTATAATGTCCCAGCAGTGTCACCTCTCCAGTCATCACCAGACCCCTCCATTACTGTATAATGTCCCAGCAGTGTCACCTCTCTAATCATCACCAGACCCCTCCATTACTGTATAATGTCCCAGCAGTGTCACCTCTCCAGTCATCACCAGACCCCTCCATTACTGTATAATGTCCCAGCAGTGTCACCTCTCCAGTCATCACCAGACCCCTCCATTACTGTATAATGTCCCAGCAGTGTCACCTCTCCAGTCATCACCAGACCCCTCCATTACTGTATAATGTCCCAGCAGTGTCACCTCTCTAATCATTACCAGACCCCTCCATTACTGTATAATGTCCCAGCAGTGTCACCTCTCCAGTCATCACCAGACCCCTCCATTACTGTATAATGTCCCAGCAGTGTCACCTCTCCAGTCATTACCAGACCCCTCCATTACTGTATAATGTCCCAGCAGTGTCACCTCTCCAGTCATCACCAGACCCCTCCATTACTGTATAATGTCCCAGCAGTGTCACCTCTCCAGTCATCACCAGACCCCTCCATTACTGTATAATGTCCCAGCAGTGTCACCTCTCCAGTCATCACCAGACCCCTCCATTACTGTATAATGTCCCAGCAGTGTCACCTCTCCAGTCATCACCAGACTCCTCCATTACTGTATAATGTCCCAGCAGTGTCACCTCTCCAGTCATCACTAGACCCCTCCATTACTGTATAATGTCCCAGCAGTGTCACCTCTCCAGTCATCACCAGACCCCTCCATTACTGTATAATGCCCCAGCAGTGTCACCTCTCCAGTCATCACCAGATCCCTCCATTACTGTATAATGTCCCAGCAGTGTCACCTCTCCAGTCATCACCAGACCCCTCCATTACTGTATAATGTCCCAGCAGGGTCACCTCTCCAGTCATCACCAGACCCCTCCATTACTGTATAATGTCCCAGCAGTGTCACCTCTCTAGTCATCACCAGACCCCTCCATTACTGTATAATGTCCCAGCAGTGTCACCTCTCCAGTCATCACCAGACCCCTCCATTACTGTATAATGTCCCAGCAGTGTCACCTCTCCAGTCATCACCAGACCCCTCCATTACTGTATAATGTCCCAGCAGTGTCACCTCTCCAGTCATCACCAGACCCCTCCATTACTGTATAATGTCCCAGCAGTGTCACCTCTCTAATCATTACCAGACCCCTCCATTACTGTATAATGTCCCAGCAGTGTCACCTCTCCAGTCATCACCAGACCCCTCCATTACTGTATAATGTCCCAGCAGTGTCACCTCTCCAGTCATTACCAGACCCCTCCATTACTGTATAATGTCCCAGCAGTGTCACCTCTCCAGTCATCACCAGACCCCTCCATTACTGTATAATGTCCCAGCAGTGTCACCTCTCCAGTCATCACCAGACCCCTCCATTACTGTATAATGTCCCAGCAGTGTCACCTCTCCAGTCATCACCAGACCCCTCCATTACTGTATAATGTCCCAGCAGTGTCACCTCTCCAGTCATCACCAGACTCCTCCATTACTGTATAATGTCCCAGCAGTGTCACCTCTCCAGTCATCACTAGACCCCTCCATTACTGTATAATGTCCCAGCAGTGTCACCTCTCCAGTCATCACCAGACCCCTCCATTACTGTATAATGCCCCAGCAGTGTCACCTCTCCAGTCATCACCAGATCCCTCCATTACTGTATAATGTCCCAGCAGTGTCACCTCTCCAGTCATCACCAGACCCCTCCATTACTGTATAATGTCCCAGCAGGGTCACCTCTCCAGTCATCACCAGACCCCTCCATTACTGTATAATGTCCCAGCAGTGTCACCTCTCTAGTCATCACCAGACCCCTCCATTACTGTATAATGTCCCAGCAGTGTCACCTCTCCAGTCATCACCAGACCCCTCCATTACTGTATAATGTCCCAGCAGTGTCACCTCTCCAGTCATCACCAGACCCCTCCATTACTGAATAATGTCCCAGCAGTGTCACCTCTCTAGTCATCACCAGACCCCTCCATTACTGTATAATATCCCAGCAGTGTCACCTCTCCAGTCATCACCAGACTCCTCTATTACTGTATAATGTCCTTACTACTGTGGTGACACACTGTAACAAACCTCCTCCTCATAAAATCTCCTTACTACTGGGGTAACACACTGTAACAAACCCCCTCCTCATGTAATCTCCTTACTACTGGGGTGATACATTGTAACAAACCTCTTCCTCATGTAATCTCCTTTCTCTGGGATGACACACTGTAACAAGCCCCCTCCTCATCTGATCTATTACTGGGGTAACACACTGTAACAAACCTCCTCCTCATGTAATCCCCTTACTACTGGGGTGACACACTGTAACAAACCTCCTCCTCATGTAATCTCCTTACTACTGGGGTGACACTCTGTAACAAACCCCCTTGTCATGTAATCTCCTTACTACTGGGGTGACACACTGTAACAAACCTCCTCCTCATATACTCTCCTTACTACTGGGATGACACACGGTAACAAACCTCCTCCTCATGTAATCTCCTTACTACTGGGGTGACAAACTGTAACAAACCTCCCCCTCATGTAATCTCCGTACTACTGGGGTGACTCACTGTTACAAACCTCCCCCTTATGTAATCTCCTTACTACTGGGGTGACACACTGTAACAAACCTCCTCCTCATGTAATCTCCTTACTACTGGGGTGACACACTGTAACAAACCCCTTGTCATGTAATCTCCTTACTACTGGGGTGTCACAATGTAACAAACCTCCTCCTCATGTACTCTCCTTACTACTGGGGTGACACACTGTAACAAACCTCCTCCTCATGTAATCTCCTTACTACTGGGGTGTCACAATGTAACAAACCTCCACCTCATGTAATCTCCTCACTACTGCGGTGACACACTGTAACAAACCTCCTCCTCATGTAATCTCATTACTATTGGGGTGACACACTGTAACAAACCTCCTCCTCATTTAATGTCCTTACTAGTGGGGGTGACACACTGTAACAAACCTTCTCCTCATGTAATCTCCTTACTACTGGGGTGACACACTGTAACAAGCCTCCTCCTCATGTAATCTACTTACTACTGGGGTGACACACTGTAACAAACCTCCTCCTCATGTAATCTCCTTACTACTGGGGTGACACACTGTAACAAACCTCCTCCTCATGTAATCTCCTTACTACTGGGGTGACGCACAGTAACAAACCTCCTCCTCATGTAATCTCCTCACTACTGGGGTGATACACTGTAACAAACCTCCTCCTCATGTAATCTCCTCACTACTGGGGTGACACACAGTAACAAACCTACTCATCATGTAATCTCCTTACTACTGGGGTGACACACTGTAACAAACCACCTCCTCATGTAATCTCCTTACTACTGGGATGACACACTGCAACAAACCTCCTCCTCATGTAATCTCCTTACTACTGGGGTGACACACTGTAACAAACCTCCTCCTCATGTAATCTCCTTACTACTGAGGTGACACACTGTAACAAATCTAATCCTTATGTAATCTCATTACTACTGGGGTGTCACACTGTAACAAACCTCCTCCTCATGTAATGTCCTTACTACTGGGGTGACACACTGTAACAAACCTCCTCCACATGTAATCTCCTTACTATTGGGGTGACACACTGTAACAATCCTCCTCCTCATGTAATCTCCTTACTACTGGGGTGACACACTGTAACAAACCTCCTCCTCATGTAATCTCATTACTACTGGGGTGACACACTGTAACAAACCTCCTCCTCATGTAATCTCCTTACTACTGGGGTGACACACTGTAACAAACCTCCTCCCCATGTAATCTCCTTACTATTGGGGTGACACACTGTAACAATCCTCCTTCTCATGTAATCTCCTTACTACTGGGGTGACACACTGTAACAAATCTCCTCCTTATGTAATCTCATTACTACTGGGGTGACACACTGTAACAAACCTCCTCCACATGTAATCTCCTTACTATTGGGGTGACACACTGTAACAAACCTCTTCCTCATGTAATCTCCTTACTACTTGGGTGACACACTGTAACAATCCTCCTCCTCATGTAATTTCCTTACTACTGGGGTGACACACTGTAACAAACCTCCTCTTCATATACTCTCCCTACTACTGGCATGACACACTGTAACAAACCTCCTCCTCATGTAATCTCCTTACTACTGGGGTGACACACTGTAACAAATCTAATCCTTATGTAATCTCATTACTACTGGGGTGACACACTGTAACAAACCTCCTCCTCATGTAATGTCCTTACTACTGGGGTGACACACTGTAACAAACCTCCTCCCCATGTAATCTCCTTACTATTGGGGTGACACACTGTAACAATCCTCTTCCTCATGTAATCTCCTTACTACTGGGGTGACACACTGTAACAAACCTCCTCCTCATGTAATCTCATTACTACTGGGGTGACACACTGTAACAAACCTCCTCCTCATGTAATGTCCTTACTACTGGGGTGACACACTGTAACAAACCTCCTCCCCATGTAATCTCCTTACTATTGGGGTGACACACTGTAACAATCCTCCTTCTCATGTAATCTCCTTACTACTGGGGTGACACACTGTAACAAATCTCCTCCTTATGTAATCTCATTACTACTGGGGTGACACACTGTAACAAACTTCCTCCACATGTAATCTCCTTACTATTGGGGTGACACACTGTAACAAACCTCTTCCTCATGTAATCTCCTTACTACTTGGGTGACACACTGTAACAATCCTCCTCCTCATGTAATTTCCTTACTACTGGGGTGACACACTGTAACAAACCTCCTCCTCATATACTCTCCCTACTACTGGCATGACACACTGTAACAAACCTCCTCCTCATGTAATCTCCTTACTACTGGGGTGACAAACTGTAACAAACCTCCCCCTCATGTAATCTCCTTACTACTGGGGTGACACACTGTAACAAACCTCCTCCTCATGTAATCTCCTTACTACTGGGGTGACACACTGTAACAATCCTCCTCCTCATGTAATCTCCTTACTACTGGGGTGACACACTGTAACAAACCCCCTTCTCATGTAATCTCCTTACTACTGGGGTGTCACAATGTAACAAACCTCCTCCTCATGTACTCTCCTTACTACTGGGATGACACACTGTAACAAACCTCCTCTTCATGTAATCTCATTACTACTGGGGTGACACACTGTAACAAACCTCCTCCTCATTTAATGTCCTTACTAGTGGGGGTGACACACTGTAACAAACCATCTCCTCATGTAATCTCTTTACTACTGGGGTGACACACTGTAACAAGCCTCCTCCTCATGTAATCTACTTACTACTGGGGTGACACACTGTAACAAACCTCCTCCTAATGTAATCTCCTTACTACTGGGGTGACGCACTGTAACAAACCTCCTCCTCAAGTAATCTCCTTACTACTGGGGTGACACACTGTAACAAACCTCCTCCTCATGTAATCTCCTTACTACTGGGGTGACGCACTGTAATAAACCTCCTCCTCATGTAATCTCCTTACTACTGGGATGACACACTGTAACAAACCTCCTCCTCATGTAATCTCCTTACTACTGGGGTGACACACTGTAACAAATCTAATCCTTATGTAATCTCATTACTACTGGGGTGACACACTTTAACAAACCTCCTCCTCATGTAATCTCATTACTACTGGGGTGACACACTGTAACAAACCCCCTCTTCATGTAATCTCCTTACTACTGGGGTGATACATTGTAACAAACCTCTTCCTCATATAATCTCCTTTCTCTGGGCTGACACACTGTAACAAGCCCCCTCCTCATCTGATCTATTCCTGGGGTGACACACTGTAACAAACCTTCTCCTCATGTAATCTCCTTACTACTGGGGTGACACACTGTAACAAACCTCCTCCTCATGTAATCTCCTTACTACTGGGGTGACGCACAGTAACAAACCTCCTCCTCATGTAATCTCCTCACTACTGGGGTGATACACTGTAACAAACCTCCTCCTCATGTAATCTCCTCACTACTGGGTGACACACAGTAACAATCCTCCTCCTCATGTAATCTCCTTACTACTGGGGTGACACACTGTAACAAACCACCTCCTCATGTAATCTCCTTACTACTGGGATGACACACTGTAACAAACCTCCACCTCATGTAATCTCCTTACTACTGGGGTGACACACTGTAACAAATCTAATCCTTATGTAATCTCATTACTACTGGGGTGACACACTGTAAAAAACCTCCTCCCCATGTAATCTCCTTACTATTGGGGTGACACACTGTAACAATCCTCCTCCTCATGTAATCTCCTTACTACTGGGGTGACACACTGTAACAAACCTCCTCCTCATGTAATCTCATTACTACTGGGGTGACACACTGTAACAAACCTCCTCCTCATGTAATGTCCTTACTACTGGGGTGACACACTGTAACAAACCTCCTCCTCATGTAATCTCCTTACTATTGGGGTGACACACTGTAACAAACCTCCTCCTCATGTAATCCCCTTACTACTGGGGTGACACACTGTAGCAATCCTCCTTCTCATGTAATTTCCTTACTACTGGGGTGACACACTGTAACAAATCTCCTCCTTATGTAATCTCATTACTACTGGGGTGACACACTGTAACAAACCTCCTCCACATGTAATCTCCTTACTATTGGGGTGACACAATGTAACAAACCTCTTCCTCATGTAATCTCCTTACTACTTGGGTGACACACTGTAACAATCCTCCTCCTCATGTAATTTCCTTACTACTGGGGTGACACACTGTAACAAACCTCCTCTTCATATACTCTCCCTACTACTTGCATGACACACTGTAACAAACCTCCTCCTCATGTAATCTCCTTACTACTGGGGTGACACACTGTAACAAATCTAATCCTTATGTAATCTCATTACTACTGGGGTGACACACTGTAACAAACCTCCTCCTCATGTAATGTCCTTACTACTGGGATGACACACTGTAACAAACCTCCTCCCCATGTAATCTCCTTACTATTGGGGTGACACACTGTAACAATCCTCTTCCTCGTGTAATCTCCTTACTACTGGGGTGACACACTGTAACAAACCTCCTCCTCATGTAATCTCCTTACTACTGGGGTGACAAACTGTAACAAACCTCCCCCTCATGTAATCTCCTTACTACTGGGGTGACACACTGTAACAAACCTCCTCCTCATGTAATCTCCTTACTACTGGGGTGACACACTGTAACAATCCTCCTCCTCATGTAATCTCCTTACTACTGGGGTGACACACTGTAACAAACCCCCTTCTCATGTAATCTCCTTACTACTGGGGTGTCACAATGTAACAAACCTCCTCCTCATGTACTCTCCTTACTACTGGGATGACACACTGTAACAAACCTCCTCCTCATGTAATCTCATTACTACTGGGGTGACACACTGTAACAAACCTCCTCCTCATTTAATGTCCTTACTAGTGGGGGTGACACACTGTAACAAACCATCTCCTCATGTAATCTCCTTACTACTGGGGTGACACACTGTAACAAGCCTCCTCCTCATGTAATCTACTTACTACTGGGGTGACACACTGTAACAAACCTCCTCCTCATGTAATCTCCTTACTACTGGGGTGACGCACTGTAACAAACCTCCTCCTCAAGTAATCTCCTTACTACTGGGGTGACACACTGTAACAAACCTCCTCCTCATGTAATCTCCTTACTACTGGGGTGACACACTGTAACAAACCTCCTCCTCATGTAATCTCCTTACTACTGGGGTGACACACTGTAACAAACCTCCTCCTCATGTAATCTCCTTACTACTGGGGTGACACACTGTAACAAACATCCTCCTCATGTAATCTCCTTACTACTGGGGTGACACACTGTAACAAACCCCCTCCTCATGTAATCTCCTTACTACTGGGGTGACACACTGTAACAAACATCCTCCTCATGTAATCTCCTTACTACTGGGGTGACACACTATAACAAACCTCCTCCTCATGTAATCTCCTTACTACTGGGGTGACGCACTGTAACAAACCTCCTCCTCATGTAATCTCCTTACTACTGGGATGACACACTGTAACAAACCTCCTCCTCATGTAATCTCCTTACTACTGGGGTGACACACTGTAACAAATCTAATCCTTATGTAATCTCATTACTACTGGGGTGACACACTTTAACAAACCTCCTCCTCATGTAATCTCATTACTACTGGGGTGACACACTGTAACAAACCCCCTCTTCATGTAACCTCCTTACTACTGGGGTGATACATTGTAACAAACCTCTTCCTCATGTAATCTCCTTTCTCTGGGCATACACACTGTAACAAACCCCCTCCTCATCTGATCTATTCCTGGGGTGACACACTGTAACAAACCTCCTCCTCATGTAATCTCCTTACTACTGGGGTGACACACTGTAACAAACCTCCTCCTCATGTAATCTCCTTACTACTGGGGTGACACACTGTAACAAACCCCCTTGTCATGTAATCTCCTTACTACTGGGGTGACACACTGTAACAAACCTCCTCCTCATGTAATCTCCTTACTACTGGGGTGACACACTGTAACAAACCCCCTTGTCATGTAATCTCCTTACTACTGGGGTGACACACTGTAACAAACCTCCTCCTCATATAATCTCCTTACTACTGGGGTGACACACTGTAACAAACCTCCTCCTCATGTAATCTCCTTACTACTGGGGTGACAAACTGTAACAAACCTCCTCCTCATGTAATCTCCTTACTACTGGGGTGTCACACTGTAACAAACCTCCCCCTCATGTAATCTCCTTACTACTGGGGTGTCAAACTGTAACAAACCTCCTCCTCATGTAATCTCCTTACTACTGGGGTGACACACTGTAACAAACCCCTTGTCATGTAATCTCCTTACTACTGGGGTGTCACAATGTAACAAACCTCCTCCTCATGTACTCTCCTTACTACTGGGGTGACACACTGTAACAAACCTCCTCCTCATGTAATCTCCTTACTACTGGGGTGACACACTGTAACAAACCTCCTCCTCATGTAATCTCCTTACTACTGGGGTGAAACACTGTAACAAACCTCCTCCTCATGTACTCTCCTTACTAGAGGGGCTTACACACTGTAACAAACCTTCTCCTCATGTAATCTCCTTACTACTAGGGTGACACACTGTAACAAATCTCCTCCTCATGTAATCTCCTTACTACCGTGGTGACTCACTGTAACAAACCTCCTCCTCATGTAATCTCCTTACTACTGGGGTGTCACACTGTAACAAATCCCCTTCTCATGTAATCTCCTTACTACTGGGGTGTCACAATGTAACAAACCTCCTCCTCATGTAATCTCCTAACTACTGCGGTGACACACTGTAACAAACCTCCTCCTCATGTAATCTCATTACTACTGGGGTGACACACTGTAACAAACCTCCTCCTCATTTAATGTCCTTACTAGTGGGGGTGACACACTGTAACAAACCTTCTCCTCATGTAATATCCTTACTACTGGGGTGACACACTGTAACAAGCCTCCTCCTCATGTAATCTACTTACTACTGAGGTGACACACTGTAACAAACCTCCTCCTCATGTAATCTCCTTACTACTGGGGTGACACACTGTAACAAACCTCCTCCTCATGTAATCTCCTTACTACTGGGGTGACACACTGTAACAAATCTCCTCCTTATGTAATCTCATTACTATTGGGGTGACACACTGTAACAAACCTCCTCCTCATGTAATCTCATTACTACTGGGGTGACACACTGTAACAAACCTCCTCCTCATGTAATCTCCTTACTACTGGGGTGTCACAATGTAACAAACCTCCTCCTCATGTTCTCTCCTTACTACTGGGATGACACACTGTAACAAACCTCCTCCTCATGTAATCTCATTACTACTGGGGTGACACACTGTAACAAACCTCCTCCTCATTTAATGTCCTTACTAGTGGGGGTGACACACTGTAACAAACCTCCTCCTCATGTAATCTCCTTACTACTGGGATGACACACTGTAACAAACCTCCTCCTCATGTAATCTCCTTACTACTGGGGTGACACACTGTAACAAACCTCCTCCTCATGTAATCTCATTACTACTGGGATGACACACTGTAACAAACCTCCTCCTCATGTAATGTCCTTACTACTGGGGTGACACACTGTAACAAACCTCCTCCCATGTAATCTCCTTACTATTGGGGTGACACACTGTAACAATCCTCCTCCTCATGTAATCTCCTTACTACTGGGGTGACACACTGTAACAAATCTCCTCCTTATGTAATCTCATTACTACTGGGGTGACACACTGTAACAAACCTCTTCCTCATGTAATCTCCTTACTACTTGGGTGACACACTGTAACAATCCTCCTCCTCATGTAATTTCCTTACTACTGGGGTGACACACTGTAACAAACCTCCTCCTCATATACTCTCCTTACTACTGGGATGACACACTGTAACAAACCTCCTCCTCATGTAATCTCCTTACTACTGGGGTGACAAACTGTAACAAACCTCCCCCTCATGTAATCTCCTTACTACTGGGGTGACACACTGTAACAAACCTCCTCCTCATGTAATCTCCTTACTACTGGGGTGACACACTGTAACAAACCCCTTGTCATGTAATATCCTTACTACTGGGGTGTCACAATGTAACAAACCTCCTCCTCATGTACTCTCCTTACTAATGGGGTGACACACTGTAACAAACCTCCTCCTCATGTAATCTCCTTACTACTGGGGTGACACACTGTAACAAACCTCCTCCTCATATACTCTCCTTACTAGAGGGGGTTACACACTGTAACAAACCTCTTCCTCATGTAATCTCCTTACTACCGGGGTGACTCACTGTAACAAACCTCTTCCTCATGTAATCTCCTTACTACCGGGGTGACACACTGTAACAAACCTCCTCCTCATGTTATCTCCTTACTACTGGGGTGATACACTGTAACAAACCTCCTCCTCATGTAATCTCCTTACTACTGGGGTGACTCACTGTAACAAACCTCCTCCTCATGTAATCTCCTTACTACTGGGGTGTCACACTGTAACAAACCCCCTTCTCATGTAATCTCCTTACTACTGGGGTGTCACAATGTAACAAACCTCCTCCTCATGTACTCTCCTTACTACTGGGATGACACACTGTAACAAACCTCCTCCTCATGTAATCTCCTTACTACTGGGGTGACACACTGTAACAAACCTCCTCCTCATGTAATCTCATTACTACTGGGGTGACACACTGTAACAAACCTCCTCCTCATTTAATGTCCTTACTAGTGGGGGTGACACACTGTAACAAACCTTCTCCTCATGTAATCTCCTTACTACTGGGGTGATACACTGTAACAAACCTCCTCCTCATGTAATCTCCTTACTACTGGGGTGACACACTGTAACAATCCTCCTCCTCATGTAATCTCCTTACTACTGTGGTGACGCACTGTAACAAACCTCCTCCTCATGTAATCTCCTTACTACTGGGATGACACACTGTAACAAACCTCCTCCTCATGTAATCTCCTTACTACTGGGGTGACACACTGTAACAAACCTCCTCCTCATATAATCTCCTTACTACTGGGGTGACACACTGTAACAAATCTAATCCTTATGTAATCTCATTACTACTGGGGTGACACACTGTAACAATTCTCCTCATGTAATCTCCTTACTACTGGGGTGACACACTTTAACAAACCTCCTCCTTATGTAATCTCCTTACAATTGGGGTGACACACTGTAACAATCCTCCTCCTCATGTAATCTCCTTACTACTGGGGTGACACACTGTAACAAACCTCCTCCTCATGTAATCTCCTTACTACTGGGGTGACGCACTGTAACAAACCTCCTCCTCATGTAATCTCCTTACTACTGGGATGACACATTGTAACAAACCTCCTCCTCATGTAATCTCCTTACTACTGGGGTGACACACTGTAACAAATCTAATCCTTATGTAATCTCATTACTACTGGGGTGACACACTGTAACAAACCTCCTCCACCTGTAATCTCCTTACTATTGGGGTGACACACTGTAACAATCCTCCTCCTCATGTAATCTCATTACTACTGGGGTGACACACTGTAACAAACCTCCTCCACATGTAATCTCCTTACTATTGGGGTGACACACTGTAACAAACCTCTTCCTCATGTAATCTCCTTACTACGTGGGTGAAACACTGTAACAATCCTCCTCCTCATGTAATTTCCTTACTACTGGGGTGACACACTGTAACAAACCTCCTCCTCATGTAATCTCCTTACTACTGGGGTGATACACTGTAACAAACCTCCTCCTTGTGTTATCTCCTTACTACTGGGGTGACACACTGTAACAAACCTCCTCCTCATTTAATGTCCTTACTAGTGGGGGTGACACACTGTAACAAACCTTCTCCTCATGTAATCTCCTTACTACTAGGGTGACACACTGTAACAAACCTCCTCCTCATATTCTCTCCTTACTTCTGGGATGACACACTGTAACAAACCTCCTCCTCATGTAATCTCCTTACTACTGGGGTGACAAACTGTAACAAACCTCCCCCTCATGTAATCTCCTTACTACTGGGGTGACTCACTGTAACAAACCTCCCCCTCATGTAATCTCCTTACTACTGGGGTGACACACTGTAACAAACCTGCTCCTCATGTAATCTCCTTACTACTGGGGTGACACACTGTAACAAACCCCTTGTCATGTAATCTCCTTACTACTGGGGTGTCACAATGTAACAAACCTCCTCCTCATGTACTCTCCTTACTACTGGGGTGACACACTGTAACAAACCTCTTCCTCATGTAATCTCCTTACTACGTGGGTGAAACACTGTAACAATCCTCCTCCTCATGTAATTTCCTTACTACTGGGGTGACACACTGTAACAAACCTCCTCCTCATGTAATCTCCTTACTACTGGGGTGATACACTGTAACAAACCTCCTCCTTGTGTTATCTCCTTACTACTGGGGTGACACACTGTAACAAACCTCCTCCTCATTTAATGTCCTTACTAGTGGGGGTGACACACTGTAACAAACCTTCTCCTCATGTAATCTCCTTACTACTAGGGTGACACACTGTAACAAACCTCCTCCTCATATTCTCTCCTTACTTCTGGGATGACACACTGTAACAAACCTCCTCCTCATGTAATCTCCTTACTACTGGGGTGACAAACTGTAACAAACCTCCCCCTCATGTAATCTCCTTACTACTGGGGTGACTCACTGTAACAAACCTCCTCCTCATGTCATCTCCTTACTACTGGGGTGCCACACTGTAACAAACCTCCTCCACATGTAATCTCCTTACTACTGGGGTGACACACTGTAACAAACCTCCTCCTCATGTAATCTCCTTACTACTGGGGTGACACACTGTAACAAACCTCCTCCTCATATAATCTCCTTACTACTGGGGTGACACACTGTAACAATCCTCCTCCTCATGTAATTTCCTTACTACTGGGGTGACACACTGTAACAAACCTCTTCCTCATGTAATCTCCTTACTACTAGGGTGACACACTGTAACAAACCTCCTCCTCATGTAATCTCCTTACTACTGGGGTGACACACTGTAACAAACCTCCTCCTCATGTAATCTCCTTACTACTGGGGTGACACACTGTAACAATCCTCCTCCTCATGTAATCTCCTTACTACTGGGGTGACACACTGTAACAAACCTCCTCCTCATGTAATCTCCTTACTACTGGGGTGACACACTGTAACAATCCTCCTCCTCATGTAATTTCCCTACTACTGGGGTGACACACTGTAACAAACCTCCTCCTCATGTAATCTCCTTACTACTGGGGTGACACACTGTAACAAACCTCCTCCCCATGTGATCTCTTTACTCTCCGTAGCCGTAGTTTTTACGATGGAATCTTCTGGAAGCTGTGATGTTACAGGAAGGGGCGGGGTTTGTACATTATTTTAATATTTTTTGATTGAAGAACACAGCCCCACTATGGACAGGAAACATGTGACCTCCACTCATGTTTTTTTTTTTAATCAACTTTATTGTAATAACCAATAGACACAATAATTCTGAGACCTTTTTGGCGCTTTCCTCTTGTTAACCCCTTAATGCCTCTTCCTGTTCGGCCCATTTGTCAGATCGGATCGGTGTCTCTTCTTGTCGTAATAATTCTGACGTTTTTATTGATCCCATCGATTCTGAGGTTTTTTCTTAAAGGGGTACTCCAGCACTAAGACATCTTATCCTCTATCCAAAGGATAGGGGATAAGATGCATGTTCACTCCGGGTCTGATGACTGGCGATCACGGCTCCGCCTCCGTGTGATGTCATGGTCCGCCCCCTCAATGCAAACCATAGTGGGGCGGAGCCATGACATCACAATGCTCCAGCCCTGTGATCTCCAGTCATTAGACTCAGAGCAAACATTCTCCGGGGACTGATGGTAATGGGGTGCCGCAAAGTACCCCTTTAATTTATTGCCCTTTATATTAGCGGTAAAATGTGGTCGATATATTCAGTGTTGGCAGAGGACTGACTGATCTTATCACTGATCCAGTTGGGACACTACCCACAATCCCCGGTATCATCCAGTAATATGGCTCCTTGTCTCATGTTATTCACTTGATATCTGGTATTTTGAAGTTCTCCGTCCTATCTGCCCACGTTTCCGGTATAAACGCAGCGATCCCCGTACGATGGCGGCTCATAGCATTATCTATTCAGGTGTCTCACTGCCCGTCTCCCCTGATACATTGTGCGCCCTAAACTACCTTCCCCCATGTCCTCTCTATATAAACTCCCTTTCCTATCCCGGTCCAGACATATATAGTTCCCTCATACATTCTGAGAATGGTTCCCATTGCAGTGCCATCTAATCACCTTCTTCAGGGGAAACATCTATTTATCTCATTCTTCAGGGAAAACATCTATTTAGCTCATTCTTCAGGGGAAACATCTATTTACCTCATTCTTCTGGGGAGACATCTATTTACCTCATTCTTCTGGGGAAACATCTATTTACCTCATTCTTCAGGGGAAACATCTATTTACCTCATTCTTCAGGGGAAACATCTATTTACCTCATTCTTCTGGGGAAACATCTATTTACCTCATTCTTCTGGGGAAACATCTATTTACCTCATTCTTCTGGGGAAACATCTATTTACCTCATTCTTCAGGGGAAACACCTATTTACAATACAAGAATATACAAGAATTTTTTTTTTTTTTTTTTTTGTTTATTTAAATTTTAAATTTGGAGGTGTGTAAACTCCAACATTAATGCGCCTTGAATATCTACCAGGCAGCATTAAGGTAGCACCTGTGAGGCCAGGCACCCATAATAGCCAACTCAGGTGGGGCCTGCAGCCTCCCTCCTCCCATTGCATGTGTGCGTAGTAACACTGGAGGGTATCTGGAAGGAAGTTGTGAGCCAGCCGAATGCTGCCGTAATTGCCCACTGGCCCCTGTTCTGTTTATCAAGCACAGGTAGGATTAGCGTTAGGTCTCGCACCAAAATGAGAAACCTTGGCGTTGGTGTGCGGGCTCTGGTGTGTCCTTCATATAAGGATATACTGGCGAATGTCTCAATTTTACCATCAGTGTTGAGGGATAGCCAATGTATTGTTTACATCTACCACAGTAGTGCACCCATATTCCTGTATTGTATTCTAATTGTTACATATCCACACCGTTTATCTGGTGTAGGAGGCCATTGTGGCACTTGTAGTCTGCTGCAGGCATCCTCCATTGTATGCATTTTTATGCTGGGGATCGTCCTTAGCAACGGACTACAAGGGCAGGATCTGCTCCCCCAGTATATATGCACAACTGCATTTGGGGTTGAGCACCTCCAGCCATTTGAGACCACGTTTTTTGTTGTTTGAAACACCTATTTACCTCATTCTTCTGGAGAAACATCTATTTACCTCATTCTTCTGGAGAAACATCTATTTACCTCATTCTTCTGGGGAAACATCTATTTACCTCATTCTTCTGGTGTATGACAAGACCCCATAGTCTACCCCAGTGGTCTTCAACCTGCGGACCCCCAGATGTTGCAAAACTACAACTCCCGTTGGCTGTCCAGGCATACTGGGAGTTGTAGTTTTGCAACATCTGGAGGTCCGCAGGTTGGAGACCACTGGTCTACCCCATAGTGTACTGAGTAGACACAGGAATCGGGGAGGCATCGCTATGTCAGACATTGAGCTGCTCTGCAGAGCCGACCATTAGCAGCGTTGGGTAGAGAAGGTGTCGGGAACGACTCTTGGGCGCATCTGGTGGCACCTGGAATCTCTGCCACTCATGCTTTATGGCTCCCATCTCCCCATAACAAGCCCCCTACTGAGTGGACCTTTACTTGTAAAGAAGGAGAAGACAAGCGGAGGTGACCGCACACTTTATCACCGCTGCTGCCGAGTTCACCGATACCAATGGGGAAGGTCCGAGACAAATGAGTGCTGGAGATGCAGAGGTAGTGTAGGCTCCTTGTCTCATCTGGTGGCACTGTCCTGCCATAGTGGGCACCAGGGGCATTGTTAGGTCTTCAAAACCCGAGGCTAGAGCCCAAAGCCCAGCCACGTCCCTAAACACACCCTCAGACACGCCCCTAGCCCACCCTCAGACATGCCCCAACCACTATCATTACCACCACAGACCATATACAATATATATATACACACATATATACACTGCTCAAAAAAATTATTTTTTGTAATGATTGCTTCCAAAGTCTAATAGACTGTTGCAGTTGGAAGTGCATTCCTCCATGCAGATCTTCTCTAGAGCAGTGATGTTTTGGGGCTGTCGCTGGGCAACACAGACTTTCAACTCCCTCCAAAGGTTTTCTATGGGGTGGAGATCTGGAGACTGGCTAGACCACTCCAGGACCTTGAAATGCTTCTTACGAAGCCACTCCTTCTTTGCCTGGGCGGTGTGTTTGGCATCATTGTCATGCTGACAGACCCAGCCACGTTTCATCTTCAATGCCCTTGCTTATGTATTGTGAGATATTGAGTAAAAACCTAATTCCATGGGCCCTGTTACCAGTGGCGTTGCTAGGGTTGGTGTCACCCGGTGCGGTAGAAAATGGTGTCACCCCCATACCTACCCCCTCCCCCCAGTAAGTTTTTAGCCTGTTGTGACAGACACCACTGTTGTAGCGCATTGTGAGAAATTCCAGTATAATAATCAGATATACCAGTTGCCACAGAATAGGAAAGTGTTAAGGAAGTTTTCACCATTTAAATATACAGCTCCCAGAATTACTTAAAGGGGTACTCCACTGGAAAACATTTACTTTTATATCAACTGGTGCCAGAAAGTTAAACAGATTTTTAAATTACTTCTATTTAAAATATTAATCCTTACAGTACTTATCAGCTGCTGTATGCTCCACAGGAAGTTGTGTAGTTCTTTCCAGTCTGACCACAGTGCTATTTGTTGACACCTCTGTCCATGTCAGGAACTGTCCAGAGCAGGATAGGTTTGCTATGGGGATTTGCTCCTACTATGGACAGTTCTTGACATGGACAAAGGTGTCAGCACAGAGCACTGTGGTCAGACAGAAAATAAATTAAAAAAGAAAAGAACTTCCTGTGAATCACTTATACAGCAGCTAATAAGTACTGGAAGGATTAAGATTTTTAAATAGAAGTAATTTACAAATCTGTTTAACTTTGTAGCACCAATTGATAAAAAAAAAAATGTTTTCCAGTTTTCCAAAGTACCCCTTTGAGCAGTGGTAAGGTTATGCTGGGAGTTGTAGTTTCACTCACCATAACTGTAGAACTTACAAGTGACTACAGCTCTGATAGGACATAGAGAGGAGAATACACAATGATATCAGTGATTACAGGTGACGTCTTCTCTATAGTGAGGAGAATACACAATGATATCAGTGACTACAGGTGACGTCTTCTCTATAGTGAGGAGAATGTACAATGATATCAGTGACTACAGGTGACGTCTTCTCTATAGTGAGGAGAATACACAATGATATCAGTGACTACAGGTGACGTCTTCTCTATAGTGAGGAGAATGTACAATGATATCAATGATTACAGGTGACGTCTTCTCTATAGTGAGGACAATACACAATGATATCAGTGACTACAGGTGACGTCTTCTCTATAGTGAGGAGAATACACAATGATATCAGTGACTACAGGTGACGTCTTCTCTATAGTCAGGAGAATACACAATGATATCATTGACTACAGGTGACGTCTTCTCTATAGTGAGAAGAATACACAATGATATCAGTGACTACAGGTGACGTCTTCTCTATAGTGAGGAGAATACACAATGATATCAGTGACTACAGGTGACGTCTTCTCTATAGTGAGGAGAATACACAATGATATCAGTGACTACAGGTGACGTCTTCTCTATAGTCTTCCCTTATCTAATTCAGATGGTACATACCGCCAGGACTTGTTCCAGCTAAAACTTCTGTCTGCAGAATGTGACGCCCAGACGTCTCCTCTCTATGTCAGCGCATTCTCATCCTCTATATGAAAACAGTTATTATTATAAACCTGCCAGACACAGTATCCTCTAAATATAATACTACTATACACTATACTCTTTGATTATAAACCTTCCATACACCATACCCACTGAATATAATACTACCACACACTGTACATTATGAATATAATACCAACATATACTGTACACTCTGAATATAAATCTGCCACATACTGTAACCCTGAATATAATACCGCCACACACTGTACCCTCTGAATATAATACTACCACCCACTGCGCCCTCTGAATATAATACTACCACCCACTGCGCCCTCTGAATATAATACTACCACCCACTGCGCCCTCTGAATATAATACTACCACACACTGTGCCCTCTGAATATAAATCTGCCACATACTGCACCCCTGAATATAAATCTGCCACATACTGTACCCCTGAATATAATACCGCCACACGCTGTACCCACTGAATATAATACTACCACATATTGTACCCTCTGAATATAATACTACCACCCACTGCGCCCTCTGAATATAATACTACCACAAACTGCGCCCCCTGAATATAAATCTGCCACATAGTGTACCCTCTGAATATAAATCTGCCACATACTGTACCCCTGAATATAATACTACCACCCACTGCACCCTCTGAATATAATACTTAGAGATGAGCGAACTACAGTAAATTCGATTCATAGTTACATAGTTAGTACGGTCGAAAAAAGACATATGTCCATCAAGTTCAACCAGGGAATTAAGGGGTAGGGGTGTGGCGCGATATTGGGGAAGGGATGAGATTTTATATTTCTTCATAAGCATTAATCCTATTTTGTTCCAGGAATGTATCTAATCCTGTTTTAAAGCTGTTAATTGTTCCTGCTGTGACCAGTTCCTGAGGTAGACCGTTCCATAAATTCACAGTTCTCATGGTAAAGAAGGCGTGTCGCCCCTTGAGACTAAACTTTTTCTTCTCCAGACGGAGGGAGTGCCCCCTCGTCCTTTGGGGGGGTTTAACCTGGAACAGTTTTTCTCCATATTTTTTGTATGGGCCATTAATATACTTATATACGTTTATCATATCCCCCCTTATACGTCTCTTCTCAAGACTAAACAATTGTAACTCCTTTAATCGCTCCTCATAGCTAAGATGTTCCATGCCCCATATTAGTTTAGTCGCGCGTCTCTGCACCCTTTCCAGCTCCGCAGTGTCCCTTTTATGGACAGGTGACCAAAACTGAACAGCATATTCCAGGTGAGGCCGTACCAATGCTTTATAAAGGGGGAGTATTATGTCCCTGTCCCTTGAGTCCATGCCTCTTTTGATACATGACAATATCCTGCCGGCTTTGGAAGCAGCAGCCTGACATTGTGCTATTCTGTAGTCTGTGATCTACAAGTACACCCAGATCCTTCTCTACCAGTGACTCTGCCAGTTTAATCCCCCCTAAGACATACGATGCATGCAGGTTATTAGTACCCAGATGCATAACTTTACATTTATCCACATTGAACCTCATTTGCCAAGTGGAGGCCGAGACACTTAGTCTATCCAAGTCATCTTGTAACTTATGCACATCCTCTATAGACTGTACCGTGCTACAAAGCTTGGTGTCATCTGCAAAGATAGAAACAGAGCTGTTAATACCATCCTCTATATCATTGACAAATAAATTAAACAGCAGCGGTCCCAGTACTGAACCTTGGGGTCACCACTAATAACCGGGGACCAATCAGAGTACGAATCATTGACCACCACTCTCTGGGTACGATCCATGAGCCAGTGTTCAATCCAGTTACAAACTAAAATTTCCAAACCCAAAGACCTTAACTTACCTGTCAGACGTCTATGAGGGACAGTATCAAATGCTTTAGCAAAATCCAGAAACACTATATCCACAGCCCTCCTCTATATACACAGCCATTCCTCTATATACACAGCCCCCCCCCCTCTATATCCACAGCCATTCCTCTGTCAAGGCTTCTACTCACCTCTTCATAAAAGCAAATTAGATTGGTGACACCTTCTATCCTTAGTAAACCCATGCTGGCTATCACTTATAATACTATTATCCCTTATGTATTCCTGTATGTAATCCCTTATAAGTCCTTCAAACAATTTACCCACAATGCACGTTAAACTTACCGGTCTATAGTTTCCTGGGGAAGACCTAGAGCCCTTTTTGAAGATTGGCACCACATTCGCCTTGCGCCAGTCCCTTGGCACAATACCAGACACCAGAGAATCTCTAAATATCATGAACAGGGGTACAGATATTACTGAACTTACCTCTCTAAGAACTCTTGGGTGTAGTCCATCCGGTCCTGGGGATTTGCTTACATTTATATCACTTAACTTACCTTGTACCATCTCTACATTAAGCCAGTTCAGTACATTACATGATGTGTTACCAGCACTGACCTGTACATGATGTGTTACCAGCACTGACCTGGCCAATGTCAGCTCCTTCTTCCATAGTGTATACAGAACTAAAGAACCCATTCAGTAGCTCCGCCTTCTCTTGATCGCCTGTGACAACCTCCCCATTATCATTATTAAGGGGTCCTACATGCTCTGTCCTTGGTTTTTTTTCATTTATATATCTAAAAAAATATTTAGGATTAGTTTTGCTTTCTTCGGCCACCTGTCTCTCATTTTGAATTTTTGCTGTTTTTATTACATTTTTACAGATTTTATTAAGCTCTTTGTACTGTTTAAATGTTATCGCTGACCCATCAGATTTGTATTTTTTGAAGGCTATTTTTTTGTTGTTTATTGCTCTTTTAACCTCATTTGTCAGCCATGTAGGATTTAGTTTCAATCGTTTATATTTGTTCCCCTTTGGTATATATTTAGCTGTATAGTTATTTAGAGTTAATTTAAAGATGTCCCATTTACCTTCTGTATCAGTATTTGAGAACACCTCCCCCCAGTCTATGTCCTGTAGTGCAGCCCTCAGCCCAGGGAAGTTTGCCTTTTTAAAGTTATATGTTTTTGCTTTCCCCGTCTGTCTTTGTTTTCTACATTTTAAGTGAAAAGTAACTATATTGTGGTCGCTATTACCAAGGTTTTCCCGCACAGTTACATTACCAACCAGCTCTGCGTTGTTGGAAATGATCAGATCCCATAAGGCATCACTTCTTGTTGGGTCCTCCACAAACTGGCCCATAAAATTATCCTGCAATAAATTTAGGAATTGTCGCCCCTTTGTAGTTTTAGCCAACCCCCGACCCCAATCTATATCTGGATAGTTAAAATCTCCCATTATTACCACTGTACCTGCCCGGGCGGCCCTCTCTATTTGTTTATGAAGCCGACCTTCTATCTCTTCAGTGATATTAGGGGGTCTGTAGATTACACCAAATATTATTTTTTCAGTATTTCCCTCCTTTTGTAATTCTACCCACAATGATTCCACCTCCTCAGAATCATCACACACTATGGCATCGTTCACACTGACTTTCATACCACTTCTTACATACAGACAGACTCCACCACCTTTTCTGTTCATTCCATCTTTGCGAAACAATGTAAACCCCTGCAGATTAACAGCCCAGTCATGCGAGTAGTCCAGCCATGTCTCAGTGACCCCAACTATATCAATATGTTCCTCCAGTATCAAGGCCTCAAGCTCCCCCATTTTATTTGCTAGGCTTCTGGCATTTGTGAACATACACTTTACATTTCCATCCTTTATGTTATTGGGGTTAATGGGATTCAAGGGTGTAAGTTTTATTTTCCTATGAAGCCTATTCCTATTAACTATTCTAACCCCTCCCTCCGCTCCACCCCCAGGTACATTTATAATTCCCACCTCTCTATCTACACTATCTTCCCCCTCTTTGCTGTAGGTTCCCTCCCCCCAAGTCCCTAGTTTAAACACTCCTCCACCCTTCTAGCCATCTTCTCCCCAAGCAAAGCTGCACCCTCCCCATTGAGGTGCAGCCCGTCCCTACGGTAGAGCCGGTAACCGACAGCGAAGTCAGCCCAGTTCTCCATGAACCCAAACCCTTCCTTCCTACACCATCTTCTGAGCCACTTGTTTACCTCCCTGATCTCCCGCTGCCTCTCTGGTGCGGCTCGTGGTACTGGTAGTATTTCAGAAAAGACTACCTTGGAGGTCCTTGCCTTAAGCTTGCGGCCTAAGTCCCTGAAATCATTTTTAAGGACACTCCACCTACCTCTTACTTTGTCATTGGTGCCAATATGTACCATGACTGCTGGGTCCTCTCCAGCCCCGCCCAACAACCTGTCAACCCGATCCGCGATGTGCCGAACTCGTGCGCCAGGCAGACAACACACTGTTCGGCGATCCCGGTCTTTGTGACAGATTGCCCTGTCTGTCCCCCTAATAATTGAGTCCCCCACCACTAGTACCTGTCTGGCCTGCCCTGTACTCCTCCCTCCCTCCTTACTGGAGCAGACACCCCCCTGGCGGTCAGAGGTGGTATCCTGCTGCAGATCTGCTAGCTCTGGAATGGCATCCCCCTCATCTGCCAAGCGGGCAAACTTGTTGGGGTGTGCCAGTTCAGGACTAGCCTCCCTGACACTTTTTCCCCTACCCCTCTTTCTAACTGTAACCCAGCTAACTGCCTGACTGTCCTGCAACTCCGTCCCACTGTCCTCCCCCACCTCTATTCCCGAGAGTGCCTGCTCAGTGAGCAGGAGACTCCTCTCCATGTTGTTAATGCTTCTCATTGTTGCCAGTCGCCCCTCTAGATGCAGGATCTGGGCTTCCAAACGGACAACTAGCACACATCTCGCACAACAATATGCACCCTCAAACTGTTGTTCAAGGATTGCATACATTGAACAGGATGTACGTTGGACTGCATTTTCCAACATGGAGGCCATCTAGTTATGGGGATTTCACAAATGTATAGGAAAAAACAGACAGTCAAAATTACACTTAAAATTTTTTGTAGACCTTGTGGGTTCAAAAATTAAAACTGACAGCGATCTCAACCTCCTGCTTTCAAACTCCAGTTTTTGAAACTCCTCTTTCACGCCCCCTCTTATACAGCAACACTCAGAAGAGCAAGCTCTCAATAAGAGTCCCAAGCTAAGATTTATACACCTGTGCCCAATCTACTCCTCCTCCCCCTAGAGGTGGAACAGAGAAAAAAAATAAAAAATAAAAAATGAAAGAGGGTGTTTAAACTCTAACAGTTATCCCACTATGTGCAAAAGAGAAAAACTTACCCAAAATATGAATGTGGGCTATAGGCAGTCGCACCCACTCCACAGATTCACTCCGCACAACAGATAATCACAGTTTTTGAAACTCTTCTTTCACGCCCCCTCTTACACAGCAACACTCAGAAAGAGCAAGATTCGTCACGAACTTCTCGGCTCGGCAGTTGATGACTTTTCCTGCATAAATTAGTTCAGCTTTCAGGTGCTCCCGTGGGCTGGAAAAGGTGGATACAGTCCTAGGAGAACTAATTTACGCAGGATAAGTCATCAACTGCCGAGCCGAGAAGTTCGAGACAAATCGAATTTACTGTAAGTTCGCTCATCTCTAATAATACTACCACAAACTGCGCCCTCTGAATATAATACTACCACAAACTGTGCCCTATGAATATAATACTACCACAAACTGCGCCCTCTAAATATAATACTACCACAAACTGCGCCCTCTGAATATAATACTACCACAAACTGCGCCCTATGAATAACATTGCCATACAGTGCACCCTCTGAATATAATACCACAACCGCAGTAACACCCCTCAACATCCGTTAGCTGATGCTATTACCACGGGAGGGGGGGTATTGGTGGTGTTGCTAGTGGATGATGGGGGTGCTACTACTGGGGGGTGTTGCTGGAGGATGATGAGGGTGCTACTGGCCATCCCCCCTGGCAGTACCACCCCCATCATCCATCGGCAGGATCATCCTCCTGGCAGGAGCACCGCCATCATCCACCACCAGGATCTGCTGATGGAGGTGCTGCTGCTGGGGGGTGGGTGTTGCTGGTGGATGATGAGGGTGCTACTGCCAGGGGGGAGCATTAGGTAGGCAGCAGTTCCCCCACATTAGGTAGGTAGCAGTTTCCCCACATTAGGTAGCATCTTTTCCCCACATTAGGCAGCATAGATTCCCCACATGTGGTACCAGTTCCCCCACATTAGGTAGGTACCAGTTACCCCACATTAGGTAGCAATTTCCCCACATTAGGTAGCACAGATTCCCCACATTATGTAGCAGTTTCCCCACATTAGGTAGCATAGATTCCCCACATTTGGTAGCACAGATTACCCACATAAGGTAGCACAGATTACCCACATAAGGTAGCATAGACTCCCCACATAAGGTAGCACAGATTTCCCACATTAGATAGCATAGACTCCCCACATTAGGTAGCATAGACTCCGCACACTTGGTAGTAGTTTCCCCACATTAGGCCGCAGGTTCCCCACAATGGGTCAAAGTCTCCCCACATTAGATCGCTGGTTCAACCCCACCCCCCCCCCCCCCACACACACACACAAAAACCACATACAACACAGAGAGACACACACACACAAACACACACACAGTCAGATAGACACACACTCACAGACAGACACACAGAGTCACACACACAGAGTCACACACACACACAGTCACATACACACACAGTCACACACACACAGAGTCACACACACACACACACACAGAGTCACACACACACACAGAGTCACATACATGCACACACAGTCACACACACACAGAGTCACACACACACACAGAGTCACATACATGCACACACAGTCACACACACACACACAGAGTCACATACACACACAGACAGAGAGACAGACACACACACTCACCCATCCAGCAGCGCTCCTTCTCACCTGGCGCCCTGCGAGTGACGTCACTGACGTCCTCCTGCGCGGCCATGCAGTGTGACGTCAGGCCGGCGCAGACGTGGGAGCGGAGGCCGGGCACAGTGCTTGTAACGGCGAGGGGATGTGATGACGGACGGGCGCACAGTGCAGGTGAAGGAGGGGGGGTTGCTGACGGACGGAAGGGCGCACCGCACACACAGAGCGGGGGGGGGGGGGGGGTGCTGACGGATGGGTGGCCGGTCAGGCACAGATGGGGGGTGTCTGTGTAGCGGGGGGGGGTGCTGCTGCGGAGCATCTTGGTGTCACCCCATTAGGTTGGTGTCACCCGGTGCGGGCCGCACCCCCCGCACCCGGGTCGCAACGCCACTGCCTGTTACACACTGCGCACACGCCGGCCATGAGCGCATCTCCCTTTTCATGTCTCCTGCTGGTGGGGCTGGGATTCGCATCGCGGAACGTGCTCGCATGTGAGCCCCAGCCCATCACTCACATCTACCTTCTGCCTCCGCCTCCTAGGGCGCGCTCGCCGTAGCTCCTAAATTTAAAGGGCCAATACGCCCATAATCATGAGTTTCCCCTGTCCCATTGTTATAAGTTTCTGCACCTCCCACATACCTCTGCCGGATCTTTGTTTGCCACTGTGACTAAGAGAAAGCATTTCCTGAGTTGTCTTGTCGTGTTCCTGACCTTTGTGTTCCGTGACCTGACTGTGTTCCTTGCCGCCTGCCTATTGATCAACTGCTATGTTCCTTACTACGCTCCTGTGCCGCCTGCTCTGACCTCCTGCTATCCTGACTACGTCCTGTCTCATCCCTTCTGTGCCTCGCTTCACTTCAGCCACCTGTGTGGTCGAGTCGTGCCAGCAGTAGCGACCTGGGTGCCACATGCTGCAGCAAGACCATCCCGCTTTGCAGCGGGCTCTGGTGAAAACCAGTGGCAACCTTAGACTCTGCTCCCAGGCATGGCCCGCGTCATCAGCCACACAGGACCAGCGAATCTACTACCTCTCTTGTTCAGACTACGGCGGTCCAGGGGATCTTCTACCTCCCGAGTTCCATTCGACTGTGGCGAGTCTAACAACCCCATTCCTTCTTTTCTTTACACGGATCAGTTGTCCTGGTCCCTTTGCTAAAAAACTGCCCCAAAGCATGATGTTTCCACATTTCTCACAGAAAAGGATTGCAGAAACATATACATACACATGCTTATTCCCTTTGTGTGTACTGGAACTAAACCAAAAAAGGGAGGAAAAAAAGCAAATTGGACATAATGTCACCAAACTCCAAAAATGGTCTGGACAAAATTATTGGCCCCCTTAACTTAATATTTGGTTGCACACCCTCTGGAAAAAATAAGTGAAATCAGTGTCTTCCTATAACCATCAATAAGCTTCTTACACCTCTCAGCCGGAATGTTGGACCACTCTTCCTTTACAAACTGCTCCCGGTCTCTTATTGGACGGCGCCTTTTCCCAACAGTAATTATAAGATCTCTCCACAGGTGATCAATGGGATTTAGATCTGGACTCATTGCTGCCACTACAGAACTCTCCAGCGCTTTGTTGCCATCCATTTCTGGGGGCTTTTTGATTTATGTTTGGGGTCATTGTCCTGCTGGAAGACCCAAGATCTCAGACACAAACCCAGCTTTCTGACACTGGGCTGTACAGTGCGACCCAAAATCCATTGGTAATCCTCAGATTTCATGATGTCTTGTACACATTCAAGGCCCCCAGTGCCAGAGGCAGCAAAACAACCCAAATCATCACTGACCTCCACCATATGTCACTGTAGGTTCTGTGTTCTTTTCTTTGTAGGCCTCATTCCGTTTTCGGTAAACAGTAGATTGATGCGCTTTACCAAAAAGCTCTGTCTTGGTCTCATCTGTCCACAAGACGTTTTCCCAGAAGGATTTTGGTTACTCAAGTTCATTTTGGCAAAATGTAGTCTTGCTTTTTTCTGTCTCTGTGTCAGCAGTGGGGTCCTCCTGGGTCTCCTCCATAGTGGGGTCCACCTGGGTCTCCTCCATAGTGGGGTCCTCCTGGGTCTCCTCCATAGTGGGGTCCTCCTGGGTCTCCTCCATAGTGGGGTCCTCCTGGGTCTCCTCCATAGTGGGGTCCTCCTGGGTCTCCTCCATAGTGAGGTCCTCCTGGGTCTCCTCCATAGTGGGGTCCTCCTGAGTCTCCTCCATAGTGGGGTCCTCCTGGGTATCCTCCATAGCGTTTCATTTTTTAAAATGTTGATGGATAGTTCACTCTGACACTGATGCTCCCTGAGCCTGCAGGGCAGCTTCAATATCTTTGGAACTTGTTTGGGGCTGCTTATCCACCATTCGGACTATCTTGCGTTGACACCTTTCATCAATTTTTCTCTTCTGTCTACGCCCAGGGAGATTAGCTACAGTGCCATGGGTTGTAAACTTCTTGATAATGTTGTGCACTGTGGACAAAGGAAAATCTATATCTCTGGAGATGGACTTGTAACCTTGAGATTGTTGATATTTTTTCCACAATTCTGGTCCTCAAGTCCTCAGACAGTTCTCTTCTCCCCTTTCTGTTGTCCATGCTTAGTGTGGCACACACAATGCAAAGACTAAGTGAACTTCTCTCCTTTTTATCTGCTTTCAGCTGTGATTTTTATATTGCCCACACCTATTACCTGCCCCAGGTGAATTTAAAGGAGCATCACATGCTTGAAACAATCTTATTTATCCACAATTTTGAAAGGGTGCCGATAATTTTGTCCAGCCCATTTTTGGAGTTTGGTGACATTATGTCCAATTTGCTTTTTTTTCCTCCCTTTTTTGGTTTAGTTCCAATACACACAAAGGGAATAAACGTGTATAGCAAAACATGTGTTACTGCAATCCTTTCCTGTGAGAAATACTTCATTTTCTTGAAATATTTCAGGGGTGCCAACATTTATGGCCATGACTGTATCTGTATTTTTTTCTAAAGCAGATAGAGCTTTTGTTTGTTCTTTATTTAGATTCAGTTGAGGTTTGTATCTGGACTTCATGTTCCTAAAATCTTCAGCTACCATGGATGGATGATGTACAGTAGATTCTCCCTTAGCGGACACCTCCCAATAGGGGACACCTCCAAATAGTGGACAGTTTTTAATTCCCCGGCAGAGTCCCATAAGACAATGTATTTGCACCCTCCGAATAGGGGACACTCCCAATAGCGGGCGCGGACACACACCGAAAGGGGACAAAACACTCCCAATAGGGGACACTCCCAATAGCGGACGCGGACACACACCGAAAGGGGACAAAACACTCCCAATAGGGGACACTCCCAATAG